>NC_069500.1:1263370279-1263617779 GCF_027579735.1 Bombina bombina | reverse complement strand
TGTACACTACTGTTACCCCAGATTTGAGTTGCACTGGTGTCAGTGACACTGTGCCCTGGCAGGCCCTGAAGCACACACGCGTGAATGAAACTGACTGCTATTATTTCACAGTCAAATTTCTAGTTTTTTCTTTAACCCCTTAAGGACCAAGGCCATTTTTCAATTTCTTTCCCTTAAGGACCAGGGCTATTTTTACATTTCTGAAGTGTTTCTGTTTAGCTGTAAATGTCCTCTTACTCATTTACTGTACCCACACATATTATATACCGTTTTTCTCGCCACTAAATGAATTTTCTAAGGATACCATTATTTTCATCATATCTTATAATTTATCATTAAAAATATTATAAAATATGAGGAAAAAATGGAAAAAAAACACACTTTTTCTAACTTTGACCCCAAAATCTGTTACACATCTACAACCACCAAAAAACAACCATGCTAAATAGTTTCTAAATTTTGTCCTGAGTTTAGAAATACCCAATGTTAATATGTTCTTTGCTTTTTTTGCAAGTTATAGGGAAATAAATACAAAAAGCACTTTGCTATTTCAAAACCACTTTTTTTCAAAATGAGCGCTAGTTACATTGGAACCCTGATATCTGTCAGGAATACCTGAATATCCCTTGACATGTATATATTTTTTTTTAGAAGACATCCCAAAGTATTGATCTAGGCCCATTTTGGTATATTTCATGCCACCATTTCACCGCCAAATGCGATCAAATAAAAAAAATTTGTTCACTTTTTCACAAACTTTAGGTTTCTCACAGAGATTATTTACAAACAACTTATGCAATTATGGCATAAATGGTTGTAAATGCTTCTCTGGGATCCCTTTATTCAGAAATAGCAGACTTATATGGCTTTGGCATTGCTTTTTGGTAATTTGAAGGCTGCTAAATGCCACTGCGCACCACACGTGTTTTATGCCCAGCAGTGAAGGGGTTAATTAGGGAGCATGTAGGGAGCTTGTAGAGTTAATTTTAGCTTAAGTTTAGTGTAGTAGACAACCCAAAGTATTGATCTAAGCCCATTTTGGTATATTTCATGCCACCATTTCACCACCAAATGCGATCAAATAAAAAATAAATTGTTCGCTTTTTCACAAACTTTAGGTTTCTCACAGAAATTATTTACAAACAGCTTATGCAATTATGGCATAAATGGTTGTAAATGCTTCTCTGGGATCCCCTTTGTTTAGAAATAGCAGACTTATATGACTTTGGCGTTGCTTTTTGGTAATTTGAAGGCTGCTAAATGCCACTGCGCACAACACCTGTTTTATGCCCAGCAGTGAAGGGGTTAATTAGGAAGCATGTAGGGAGCTTGTAGAGTTAATTTTAGCTTAAGTGTAGTGTAGTAGACAACCCAAAGTATTGATCTAGGCCCATTTTAGTATATTTCATGCCACCATTTCACCACCAAATGCGATCAAATAAAAAATAAATTGTTCACTTTTTCACAAACTTTAGGTTTCTCACAGAAATTATTTACAAACAACTTATGCAATTATGGCATACATGGTTGTAAATGCTTCTCTGGGATCCCCTTTGTTCAGAAACAGCAGAATTATATGGCTTTGGCATTGCTTTTTGGTAATTTGAAGGCTGCTAAATGCCACTGCGCACCACATGTGTTTTATGCCCAGCAGTGAAGGGGATAATTAGGGAGCATGTAGGGAGCTTGTAGAGTTAATTTTAGCTTAAGTGTAGTGTAGTAGACAACCCAAAGTATTGATCTAGGCCCATTTTGGTATATTTAATGCCACCATTTCACCGCCAAATATGATCAAATTTAAAAAAAAAAAATGTTGTTTTGCAATTTTAGGTTTCTCACTGAAATTATTTACAAACAGCTTGTGCAATTATGGCACAAATGGTTGTAAATGCTTCTCTGGGATCCTCTTTGTTCAGAAATAGCAGACATATATGACTTTGGCGTTGCTTTCTGGTAATTAGAAGGCCGCATCACACGTGTATTATGGCTAGCAGTGAAGGGGTTAATTAGGTAGTTTGTAGGGAGCTTGCAGGGTAAATTTTAGCTTTAATGTAGAGATCAGCCTCCCACCTGACACATGAGACCCCCTGATCCCTCCCAAACAGCTCCCTTCCCTCCCCCACCCCACAATTGTCCCCGCCATCTTAAGTACTGGCAGAAAGTCTGCCATTACTAAAATAAAAGGTTTTTAATTTTGTTTAATTTTTTTAGCATATTTACATATGCTGTGGTGAAGCATCCCCCCTTAGACCCCAACCTCCCTGATCCCCCCCCAAAACAGCTACCTTATTGGCGGCCATCTTGGGTACTGGCAGCTGTCTGCTATTATTTCACAGTCAAAAAAGTGTTTGTTTGTTTTTTTAAATGTACACTACTGTTACACCAGATATGAGTGGTGGCACTGGCCAAGTGGGCACAGTATACGCTGTGAGTCTGACACACACGCTGGCAGGCAGGCAACTGCAATTAGATTACACAGGAAAAAAAAAAAAAGCAGACTGATGTTCTAGCCCTAAAAAGGGCTTTTTGGGGTGCTGTCCTTACAGCAGAGATCAGATGAGTCCTTCAGGACTGTTGTGGACACTGACTACATTAGCCTAACTATTCATTTCCCTATTAAATCAGCAGCAGCTCTCACTAAGAATACAGCTTCTGAATTAATCTAAAATGGATGCTGTCCAGGAGGTGGGAGGGTCTGGGAGGGAGGGTCTGCCACTGATTGGCTGGAATGTGTCTGCTGACTGTGAGGTACAGGGTCAAAGTTTACTCAATGATGACGAATAGGGGCGGACCGAACATCACATATGTTTGCCTGCCGCGGCGAACGCGAACATGCTATGTTCGCCAGTGAACTATTCGCGACATCACTACCGGGATCAATCTTTTCATTAAGATTTAAGATAATGTTGCCTGCTAATAAAATCTTATATCTTTTTCCATGTTGTTAAAAGTTTGCTAATTTTAGATATGAATGTTGCAAACATATGTTTTGTCACAACACTGTTCTGTTTGTGACTTTTATTCTGTTTGTGATTTTTCTCCAAGATCTAATAATTATTATTGTATATGTCACCTAAAAGCTGTTGAAAATTAATTGTGCAAGTTGACGCAAATATAGTCACGGACATATTGATTGATTCATTAATAACTTGGAGTGATAAATGACGAACGATAATAAATCTGCATGATAATTTCGATTTAAGGCATTTATACTGGTGCAAACAATCCATTCATTTTGGTACATTGTTAAATTCTATAAGGGTACTTTGACATGAAAATACATGCCCTTCACCAGTTGACGCCTTAATAAATGGGGCCTATATTGTTTACCTGGATGGACTAAAAAAAAACGGGTATAGATTAATAAAATTATGTTTTGTGACTTATATTTTTAACCAACAACAAAAATAATAATCATGCTAAAGAAACTGCATCCAAGTATTACAATTATTTTAAAAGAAATATCTAAATAAAGAATAATGTATACTGGATATAAAATTAGGATTTTTATAATAAAAGAAATAGAAAAAAATGTTTACTGTGTAGCAAAATTAATTATGGAAACTTCCAAGAAATCAGTCCATATGGACTACAAAGCTCTGCAAAACATATATTACTGCAAGTTTAAACATTAACATAAAAACATAGTGGAATGTATGACACAAATTAGATTCATTTCTTTAAAGACTTGGCTCATTTGTTTATTTCTAAGTTGAAATTATTTTATATTTTACATGAAATCAAAGAAATTCAGTGCAACGGCAATTTCATATTTTTTTAAGTGCCCTAGTCATTAAACTTTCAGAAAATTGGTATTTCTTATCTGCCAGGGATTTTATACTTATTTTTGATGGAAAACATAGATATATTTTAAAAAAATACATGTGAAATTTGCAATTAGCTGGGTCCAAGTTTAAATTCTCTTCCAATGTTTTGTTCATAAAAAGATTTACAGAAGAAAAGTCTTTAATTAAAACTCCACCATGGAATGGTGCAATGTACAAAACACATGGATTATTCTTTAAACCTTTTTCATAATAATTGCAAAACTCCTACAGGGAAACAAAGGAGTCTGAACATACCCTTCTGTACTCTAAATGGCAATTCAATAAATTCAATGACATTATTGTGTGTTCAAGGGATGTTGCGTGCCATTAATACAATTCTGGAACCTCTGGGTTTTAGCAAAAAAATGAAATCACAAATACGGCAAAAACAAAAATTAATTTCTTGCTTTGCACAAAAGTATTTGGACAATAAAAGTTCTACAGTAGAATAAATTTGTTAAATCCATTTGTTTATATAGGGGCCCATTTATCATACTCCAGGCATAAAAGTTTGCCAGCTTAGAACATGTCTGCCCACATTTACTACTGCACAAGCAATTGCTTGTGCAGCCACACCCCCTTCTCTTGCAACCAATAGCCAGATAGCAGGGCTTGTCAATGGCAGAGAGGTTAAAGTGAATGTCAATTTTGTCTTATTTTAACCAATTTTAATATTGCTTTCAAGTTAATAAAGAAAACCGCCGCTTTATTTAAAAAAAAAAAAGTTACATTTTTATTACCAAATTTGCTCCGTTTTAGGTAGCAGCTCCTCCCACCCGCAACTTCCGGATTTAATCCCCTGTAAGGTATACAGCAGTCCCACCCACTGTATACGTAAAGTCAATGCGCGCTCCCGGCTTTGCTATACACAGCGCATGCGTTGCGTACTTACCAAGCGCTCTGAAAATTGCTTCTAAAATGACCCATAAGTGTAATAGCGCATGCGCTAAATGTGAACGTGCTTGAGAGCTCTGTGTGACGGCTTCCAAACACAGGCGCATTACATACGAGTGACGTAGCCGAAAGGGGTTTGGTCCCCCCGTGGTTGATCGGATTATTGGTTGACACAAGCGAGCCTACAATGTCAATCATTAATCCAAGATGGCGGGCGGAGGATTGAGATGACGATCGTAATGAAATAAAGCTCAAATACTAGTTAATTAGAGGTTTGCTGAAAAAATGATGAATTAAAGTGGCAGTATTTTAAGGTCAGCGTTTAAGCAGTGTTTAGCATTGAGCTTGACTTTACATTCACTTTAAATAGCAGTAATCCTAAAACCACTGCTACTTAAATAGCATTGCAGGGTTGCTCATGCAAGCCTTCACCACTGGGACTGTGAAGCCGCATCAGCAGCTTTATAAGTTGAACCCATAAGTTCTAAAGCACATTAATGGCTATTATTATGCAGATTACTTATGAGAAACATTGTTAAATTCATCAATTAAAATAGAACTCTCAAATAAAATTGTAATTTAAAAATAATAAATGAAATAATGAAAGATCCTGTAAAAATTGTATTGTTAATACTCATAAAAAAATGATAATGAAATAGTTTGAATTTAATGGAAAAAATTTAGATTCATATTAAAATTACACAGGAAAAAATAACAGCTTATTGCTCAATGTACAAATTGTAATAAAAATACCCCGCAGATGCAAACAACTTTGTGAAATTCATACACATAAACATAAAATTCTAACTGTATTGATACATTTTTTGAATTATTTTTTTCTGCATCTGATAGTGGGCTGAACAGAGGTCTCCCATGGACATAGCTAAACATTTTCTTCAAGGTCTTGCGCATTCTCTAAGCATTTTTCTACTTTTTTATTTCACAAACTGAAATAGGGTGAGATTGTGTCAAAATAATTATAAACCTATTAGAAAAAAATGTCTACAAAAATAGATGCATTTATAAGATAGTAGACGCTGAAAAAGAGTAATCTGATTTGTACTGGGTGAAGTATTTAAATGTTAGTGTGTACCCATGTTCCCTGCTACCTTTGTTCCTCCAAGAAATTTCCCTTTTCAGTGAACTCCATTCTTTTTTATGGGCCTGACAATCAAAAACTCACCGGCATATAGAGAAAATAATACAACTTGTGTGATTTTGTAGACCTTATATTGTTATGTAGGTGTCTTTCCTTCAAATCCGGAGTCCTGCATAGCAAGACAAACAGCTCTCCAGCTAAAATTTGTGTTTCTAAAATTATTTGTAGAACCTCACCATGCTCAAAATACTTCTTAGATCATCTTGACTGAGCAGAAAAAATTTTAGATCATTGGGCCTTAGGGGAGACATCTTGCATGTCACATGGATAAGCCCTCTTTTTTTTAGAGAATTTACTGAAGGCAGCCCCTGTAAATGCCAGCAAGGCCTTTCTTATCCCATGTTGGAAATGTTAGACAATTGGGTCCTTAGTGGCCAGGAATCAACCAAGCTTTACTAGAAGAACAATAATGGTGATTACAGAGAACATATTAAATATATAAATAAAAAAAAAAAAAAAAAAACTTCCTAATCTAGATAGATTACTATGAGCTCACAAACAAGTTTAACCTTAAAAAAAAACCTATGATAATTATAGAAATTATCAATCTTAAGAATACGTTTATATTTTACAAATTTGATTTAAAAACAAAGGCTGTTTTGTTTAATTAATATGATTTTTACAATTTACCATCGTAGGGCGCAATCACATATATGGCGCATGTTTCGGCGAAAGCGTGGGAACCCGCGCTGCCTGTAATTTCACCTCGCACATCGGGGTATTACATATACTGTGCCGTTATATGCTAAACTGGCATAAGTAGGACAAACTGGCGATCTTCTGAAATGTGCGCAAATATACATTTTAGTCGTTGCAAGTAACTTACGCCAGTATTTTGTCCATGGAAAGTGTGAATAAAGAGTAGTTTTATGCAAATTAAGCTAACACTCGTAAAAATGAACCGCAATTTCATATAAAAATGCGACACGTAATTACGCTATTCAAAATTCATATATAAACCCATGCCGCCATTTTTTTCAGTGTGTTTGGATGGTTCGTTGAGCTACAGCACACTACACTGGAGTGGAGGATTAGTCAGAGTAGAGAGAGAGGCGCAAACAGAGGAGTTAGTTAGGTTGCATTGTTGTTTGATTAAGCTTTTACACTTACACATATTTTTAGATATTGCACACATTTTGCATACATACATATACAAATACACCACACTTTTTTTTCTAACACCTCACACATTTTATTTGAATTTCACAGTGTGATAGGCTGAGTGTTTGGTTGTGATTGTGTGTGATTGAACTGGGAGTGAGTGTGAGTGTGTGTAGTGTGATTTAGTGTGAGGATGGCAGGGAGAGGTAGGGAGGAGGGGAGGAGGGGAGAGGAGTGGCAGGGAGAGGAGTATTGGAGAGGACAGGAGGAGCAGTGGGGTTCCCGTTAGGGTGTAAGTGGAGTGGGGAGAGGGAGAGCTAGAAGGGATGATGGGAGGGGAGATGCCAGAGAGCCCCAGAGACCAGGCACATCTACGAGAGGGATAGAGGGTGCACATGTGGACAGAAGGGGGGGAGGGGGGAGGAGGGAGAGGATAGGGAGGAATCCACACCAGGGACATCACAGGGAGGAAGCCAGGTGTCCATGGAGGATGAGAGGCTGAGATGTCCCAACTTCTAATTTGAGGAAAATGTTGCCCTAGTCCAGGTCATCATAGACAATAACAGTGCCCTCTTCAGGTAGGAGAAGGGCAAAGGCATTGCCAAAAGGAGAAAAATGGCATGGTTGGTGGTAAAGGATGCCGTCAACAGTGTGGCCCTGCAGAGGAGAACTGTTGAGGGCCTCGAAAAGCGGTGGAATGACTGCAAGAGGCGGGTCAAAGAAAAGATGGGGCAGGAAGCTATGCACCAGAGGGGAACAGGCGGTGGTCCATCCCTGGATATAGAGTATAACACCTGGCAGGAGATGATACGCAGGTCCCTGAGTATAACAGCAGTCCCTGGACTTCCAGGGGCTCGTGACTCACACCATACTGGTAAGTAACATCCCACACACCAGTATGATATGTATTTGAGATATAACATCCTTTAATATCACACATTCATGTACACAATGAGGAGCATGGTATTTGGCCTGCTAACAAAAACATCTACAATTATATTTGACATTAATGCTACTTAAAAAAATGCAATTCATGATATGAGGTGGAATAGTGCAATACTAACATGTCTCAGATTAACACAGGACACATGTTATAGAGTTTGACATGAGAATTAGTATAGGCCCTAGCATGTATCAATGTATATTGTATGCCCACGTGGACATATATCTGACTTTACTAATCCATCTCATCCTTTGACTCCTTCACAGAACCTCCTGTCACAAGGATGCAAATATCTATGCCACCACCACCACCACCATCACCATCCTTCAGGAAACTGCAAGAACAGTATGCTCCCAGTCATGAGCATGGTTGGATAGCTTCAGTTGAGGACCCAGTAGTGATGCCACCACCATTGCCATATGACCCCTGGCAAGATTCCTGGCCAGAGGAATATCCTCCCTTTGGCTTTGAGGGGGAGCCAAGACAGCCACAAAGGGTCCATGTATTTACTTCCCCCCACAACACAATCTCTTGGCAGTCAGGGATTGTACCCACAGACAATGTCACAGGAAGTTCCAATTGGACAGGCTGAGTGGTAACACACTCGTCATCATTGGGACTATCAACCAACCATACAAGCTCCACCATCCTCAGGAATTGGACGAGCTCCACCATTGGCAGATGGAAATAGATCAGATTCTACAGCTGCCCTACATGAACCAGCAGTTGAAGCTGGCCCACCACCACATGAACCAGCAGTTGAAGCTGGCCCACCACCAAATGAACCAGCAGTTGAAGCTGGCCCACCACCACATGAACCAGCAGTTGAAGCTGGCCCACCACCACACGAACCAGCAGTTGAAGATGGCCCTGCACCTCAAGCAACAGCAGATGCAGGTGACCCTGCCCCACAAGCACCTAGAAGCCCCGCTGCTCAAGAGCCTGTGGATGCATTGTATTCACCCCTGGGTGAGGAATACATTGCATTCCAGAGGAGGCTCATAACAAGCACGGAAAACATACAAAGAGGCCAAGAGAGGTTCTTCAGGAACCATGCAAGGTTCATCAGGAGCCAAGAGAGGAGACAACAATGTATCATAGAGCTACAGAGGGACATGGCAGCATCGTTAAGTGCAAGTGTTCATAACCAATCACAGATGATGCAAATTCTGTCTGATATGCAGATGCAAATGGACAATAGACGGAGAGAACAAAATCAACTCTTCGGTGTGTTGGTTGAGCACTTTACACACCAGCAGGACACTGCCTCCAGCCTATCATCTGTGGCCAGCACACCAGCAGAAACAGCAGAATCTTCTCAAACCAGGAGAACAAGGCAATCCACTACAGTCACCTCAGCTCCCTCATCCAAGAAGCCAAAAAAGAAATAAATAGTCTTATAGCTCACCATAAATCTTGTCCTCTGTTATTTACCATGTAATTGTCATCCGCATCCATGTGAGGTGTGTTTTGGTACACTAATATTGTTAAAACATATAATAAGACCTGTGTGGAAATGGCAAAAAAAAGGTAATATTATCATGTTTATGACATATTTTTGTACTATAACTCACATCCACAATAGTTGTTTATGAAGGGTACATATAGTAATATTCACTTCTAAGATGTAAATCAATGTATCTCACATCCAATATAAATTGACACATTGGTAAATATAGTAGTGATGTTACTGATAGGGTGGGCATTATCAGGTGTTTTAAGTCTGCAGGTGAGAGGTTGTGGTGTCTGTGATTGGTTTGACACAATTGCAAAGAGGCAGCCTTCAAGAAGGTCTTAGAAATTATCATATGAGCCATCCTAGGTTCTGCTTTCAACTAAGAATACCAAGAGAACAAAGCAAGTGTTAGAATTAAATCTGAAAGTAGTTTGAAATAAAATGCCCTATTTAAAACAAGAAGGTTTTCTTTGGACTTGACTGTCCCTTTATATATTTTGGCATCAATGTCAAGCTGTGTTAGCATTAGAATAAATTACACTCCAGTGGGTTCTAAAGAGATGAAGGTAATACAATTATGATTTCCCATTGTTCTCTCCTCCAAGTATTGTTGATTGTTTTGAGAAGAAATTTAAGTAAATAAGCAAGTATATGTCCACAATGTGATAAAGTACCTATAAGCTCAATCCATTTGATATATAAAATACAAAACAAAGGGGCGCCCTTTTGTTTTGTCTTTTATATAGCATCTCTGGACTATTGTTGGTGAGGAGGAGGCTGCCATCGTTGGGAAGAAAGATACACTTTTTAATCTGAAATTGAACTTTCCTTTAACATGCCAAATTACTGGCAATTCTAATTTTATTTACATGCTCATATATCATTGAGGTTATTACTAGCTATTTACTAGCGCTCACCCTTTTGTTGTGTAGATCAAGCCATTTGATTATGTTGTGGCTTCAAACTATTTCAATTACACAAATAAACCTTAAAAAAACCATATCATAGTATACTGTCCCTTTAACCTTGAGATGCTGCTTAAATGTATGTGTTTGTTAAGGCTTCTAGGGAGTTACGTTGCTTTTTTAGTCAGTGCAAGGGTTGCTGCACCTGCAATATGTGGCGAGATGAGAATGGAGTAGATTTTCTGAATTCTGCGCGCGTAAGTCCTTACGCTGTATATTGGATACCAAATTGCGCGGCTGTTCTATGTTAGTCTATGGGTAAAAAAAATACGTCCGAAGGGTGAAATATACGCGCGGAACTTGTATGCTACACCGTATATGTAATACCAAAATGGTGTAAAATCTGGTGGCGGAGGATTTTGCGGGCGACGCTGCATATATAATGGAGGCCGTGGTTTACACTTATTTTTTTTTTTTTTGTCTCTCATTTTTTAAATTTTCTTTAAATTATTTTTATTCAACATAACTCTGATAAGGAAACGTAATATAATTTTGAAGAGGGAGATATTATCTTTCTTAAATAGGTCATTGTTAAATACTAATGTTGATGTAAACTTCATGAAGAAATAAAGAAATTTTAAGTGCATTGCCTACTGCTGTAATATGTATGAGTCATAACAGCACCAAGGAACGTCAGACTGCTTGCTGATGTAGGGTTGAAGACCATCTGAATGTAAAAGTAACGGCACAGTTAATGGTCAAATAAAATCTCCCGTATCTGCTGTGATGTTTTAATTGCTACAGATGTGAGGTCAAAAATCCCAGCACATTGAGTATACTGGTGACTAGGGATGGGTGAATGTGTAAATTTCCAAATTTGAATGTTAGAACGAATGTTATTACTGAAATTCGAATTATAAATCCGAATGTTGATAAGAACAAATATTCTTAAGAATTCTATAATCAAATGCTATTTACAGTTTTCGAATGTCACTCTTGAATTCGAATGTTTATAATTATATCGAATGTCCACATTCGAAATTTCGAATTTAACATTCTATTTAACAAATACTATTCAGAAGTTCAATAGTTCATGTGGTAGGGAGGGAATCTAGTATATTGATACATAATAGATACAAATATATAATTTTGAATGTTTCTATATAGAATATTGCATAATTCGAATATTACATTTAAAGAAAGCATTAGAAATACTATTACAAATATAAATTAAAATTTTTCTAAACAAATATTTTCGAATGTAATCGTAAAATTCGAAACCGAACATTCGATAATCGAATGTTAGAATGTTATGTAAACATTCGAAATTCGATTAGAACGAACAAATTTGTTAAAATTCATTTCATTTTTCGAATGTTGCGAAACATTCGCCCATCCCTACTGGTGACATTAAAAAAAACTTGTAATACTAGCGCACATTTGCGTATGCTGTTATTACTGAGTGGAGCGCAAATATTGAGCACACAAAAGTACAATTTTGCAATCCACTCACAATCTAGGCCTTTGTGTGGTAATCTGAAAAATGTATGACAACTATGCTGCTAATTTATCTGCAGATCAAATTATGATATGTTTATTTATATGAAAGAAGAGCTTCTTTGTTGAATGTATAAAGTTTGCCATTGCCAAATAGATAAAACAAAGGGATCCCATTCTATGGGGCTGATTTAACAAAGTGCGAGCAGACATGATCCGCTGTAGCAGATCATGTCCTCCGCACTTCGATAAATACCGACAGCATATGCTGTCACCATTTTTCATTGCACAAGCAGATCTGGTGAACTGCTTGGGCAATGCCACCCCCTGCAGATTCACGGCCAATCGCCGCTAGCATGGGGTGTCAATCATCCCGATTGTATGCAATTGGGCGGATTGATATTCGCCGCCTTAGAGGAGGCGTACAAGTTAAGGACCAGCGGTGTTAACTCCTGTTTCTGGTGAGCCTGAAGGCTTACACGGAAACAGTAACATACAGGGCCATTCGGCCCTTGTTAAATCAGCCCCTTAGTATTCAAACATAGAAAAAAATGTATTCAGGTTAAATCCTGTATGGCTGTTTGGTTTAACAGTAAAATAATCGAGAGATAGATTTATGAAGCTTCATTCATAGCTTTTTGGGCTACATAGAGCAGTATGACATACAGGAACCTGCTGCCACATATTTAAGAAGCAGAAATTGCTTCAATTCTATATCCTCCATCTCAGAGGTGGCAAGATCAATCATCCAGACATTTGCATATTGAGGGTGATTGACATGCCCTACTCTAGTTCAATTGGTTATGCTGGAGCAGGGGGCGTTATTGCACATGAAACCTTTTGTGCAATGTTTAACATTGCATGAGGCGATTGCTAGCAGACAAGTTCACTACTTGTGAACCAGTCCACCTGCAGGGATGGTAAATTTTACCCTAAGTTTTCAATGTAAATTACTATCTCATGTCTAGTAACATTTGTCCATTCCAGGTTAGCAATAAAATAAAAACCTGTATAATTCTTGAAAAATTTCATAATACTTAGTAATCACAAACCCTTAACCATGAATAAATATTTAAATTTTCACACTAATTTTTACTTGCTTTATTTTCTAACATTTCTGATATATTTGTGTTTTATTTTTTTATTTGCTCCTGAATAGCTTTCTTCTAATATGTCACTTTCTTTTAATAGAAAATAATTTCTACATTGCTCATCTTGAAAATGAAAAAAAAAAAAACACGCAAAAAAATAGCTTTTCAAATATTAGTACTTATAATGAATATGAACAAATAGAATTCAGATCTGTTTACCAGTTATTAAGATTACAGTTGGTTTAATCTAACACATGTAAACAAGTATTTCCCTTAGGTACTGTACAAAGGGATTAATTCAAAACACCTGTAATTGGGCATGTGTATTTGTATTGTTATGAATGCAAATTTGTTAATGAAGCACAGGTAATCTTTTAATTTTCCCAAAACAAATATCCGAAAAAATTCATTTGTTTCCTTTAAATTACCTTAGGGGTTAACAATACTTACCTATAGCATGCTGGAGAGCTTTGCTAATCCTCACACTTCTTCACAGATCTCTGGGCCATGCTAATAGGATGCTTAGTGCAAGCTAAACCTTCTAATAGTGTGGCCCTGTGCTCTGTGAAGAAGGGTTGGAATTAGTGTGGCTCCACAGCTTGCTACACTTACCCATAGCATGCTGCGGAGCTGTGCTAATTCCAACCTTACTTTACAGAGCCCAAGGCCATGCTAATAGGAGGTTTAGCATGCATTAAACCTCCTATTAGTGCAGCCTGAGGCTATGTAAAGAAGTATCAGAATTAGCACGACTTTCCAGCGCTCTATAGATAAGTATACAATGCTACGGATTAACGTTTTCACTTGTAGCAAAGGAACATTTACATTCATTTAACAATAACAAATTTAAATGTTCAACAAATATTCAGGATTAATTTACTTTAAAATTAATCGAATACAGAGTAGGACGGCAAACAAATATTTGGAAAAAATTTCTGAATATTTTGAGAAAAAAAGAAGCACTGGTGAGCTCTGCAACGCAAAAAGACCTGGATGTCCATGGGAGACAACAGTGGTGGATGTTCATAGGATACTTTCCATGGTAAAGAAAATCCCTTCACAACTTTTAGCCAAGTGAAGAACACTCTCCAGGAGGTAGGCATATCATCATCCAAGTCTTCCACAAAGAGAATACTTCACAAGAGCAAATACAGAGTGTTAAACAAAAGGTGCAAACCATTTATAAGCCTCAAGAACAGAAAGCTCAGATTGGACTTTGCCAAAAAATATCTAAAAAAGCCAGCCCAGGTCTGGAACAGCATTATTTGGACAGGTGAAACTAAGATCAACCTATACAGAATGATGGGAACAAAAAAGTATGGAGAAGGCATGGAATGGCTCATTATCTGAAGCCTACCACATCATCTGTAAAACACAGTGTAGGCAGTGTGATGGCAATGGCATGCATGGCTTCCAATGGCATTGGGTCAATAGTGTTAATTGATGATGATGTGACAGAAGTCAGAAACAACCAAATGAATATTGAAGTGTGTAGGGATATATTGTCTGCTCAGATTCAGCCAAATTCACAGAAGTTGATTAGACAGCACTTCACTTTACATATGGACAATGACCCAAAATATACTGCAAAAGCAACCCAGGAGTTTTTTAAGGCAAAAAAGTGGAGTATTCTGCAATTACCGTGTCAATCACCTGCTCTCAACCCGATGGAGCATGCATTTCACTTGCTGATGACAAAACTTACGGCAGAAAGACTCATGAACAAACAACAACTAAAGACAGTTGCAGTAAAGGCCTGGCAAAGCATCAAAAAGGTGGAAACCCAGCGTTTGGGGATGTCCATGCATTTCAGACTTCAAGCAGTCATTCACGTAGATTACGAGTTTTGCGTTAGAGGCTATGCGGTGCTAACGAGCAGTTTTCCCTCAACGCTCACTTACTTACAGCGCTGGTATTACGAGTTTTTACAAACCCGTCGTTAAAAGACAAGAAGTGAGCGTTGAGCAAAATTTTGCTCATTACTGCACTTCAATACCAGCGCTGCTTAAGTCAGCGGTGAGCTGGTCGTACATGCTCGTGCACAATTTCCCCATAGGAATCAATGGGGAGAGCCGGCTGAGAAAAAGTCCAACACCTGCAAAAAAGCAGCGTAAAGCTCCTTAACGCAGCCCCATTGATTCCTATGGGGAAATAAAAGTTATGTCTACCCCTAACACCCTAACAAGAACCCCAAGTCTAAACACCCCTAATCTTACACTTATTAACCCCTAATCTGCCGCCTCCAACATTGCCGACACCTACATTATATGTATTAACCCCTAATCTGCCGCTCCGGACAACGCCGCCACCTACATTATACTTATGAACCCCTAATCTGCTGCCCCCAACATCGCCGCCACCTACATTATATTTATTAACCCCTAATCTGCTGCCCCCAATGTCGCCACCACCTAACTATACTTATTAACCCCTAATCTGCCGCACCCAACGTTGTTGCCACTATAATAAACATATTAACCCCTAAACCACCGCAGTCCCGCCTCGCAAACATTAGTTAAATATTATTAACCCCTAATCTGCCATCCCTAACGTCGCCGCCACTATACTAAATGTATTAACCCCTAAACCTAAGTCTAACCCTAGCCCTAATACCCCCTAACTTAAATATAATTTAAATAAATCTAAAGAAAATTACTATCATTAACAACATTATTACTATTTAGAACTAAATACTTACCTATAAAATAAACCCTAAGCTAGCTACAATATAACTAATAGTTACATTTTAGCTATCTTAGGATTTATTTTTATTTTACAGGCAAGTTTGTATTTATTTTAACTAGGTAGAATAGTTAAACAATAGTTATTAACTATTTAATAACTGCCTAGCTAAAATAAAGACAAAAGTACCTGTAAAATAAAACCTAACCTAAGTTACACTAACACCTAACACTACACTATAATGAAATAAATTAACTAAATTAACAACAATTAAATCAATTAAATTAAATTAGCTAAAGTACAAAAACAATCAAACACTAAATTACAGAAAATAATAAACAAATTGCAAGATATTTAAACTAATTACATCTAATCTAATAGCCCTATTAAAATAAAAATTAAAAAAAAACAAAATAAAAAAAAACCCTAGCCTAAACTAAACTAAACTACCAATAGCCCTTAAAAGGGCCTTTTGCGGGGCATTGCCCCAAAGTAATCAGCTCTTTTACCTGTAAAAAAAAAATAACAACAGCCCCAACAGTAAAACCCACCACCCACACAACCAACCACCCAAATAAAATACTATCTAAAAAAAAACTAAGCTCCCCATTGCCTTGAAAAGGGCATTTGGATGGGCATTTCCCTTAAAAGGGCAATTAGCTCTTTTGCAAGCCCAAACCCTAACCTAAAAATAAAACCCACCAAATACACCCTTAAAAAAATCTAACACTAACACCCTGAAGATTGACTTACCCGGAGAAGTCTTCATCCAAGCCAGGCCAAAGTCCTCAACGAAGCCGGGAGAAGTCTTCATCCATGCCTGGTGAAGTTGTCCTCCAGACGGGCAGAATTCTTCATCCAGACGGCATCTTCTATCTTCATCCATCCAGCGCGGAGCGGGTTCATCTTCAAGACATCTGACGTGGAGCATCCTCTTTATCTGACGACTAAAGACAAATGAAGGTACCTTTAAGTGATGTCAGATTGGCTTATAGAATTCTATCAGCTAATCGGAATTAAGGTAGAAAAAATCCTATTGGCTGATGTAATCAGCCAATAGGATTGAAGTTCAATCCTATTGGCTGATCCAAAAACGCTGCTTTTTTACCCTAACACACAACTCGTAATCTAGCCGATTGTTTGCAAAGAATTCTCGACAAACTATTAAAAATTAACATTTTATTTATGATTGTGTTAATTTGTCCTATTACATTTCAGCCCCTGAAATAAGGGGACTGTGTATGAAAATGTTTGCAATTCCTAAACGATTCATATGATATTTTAGTTCAACCCCTTAAATTAAAGATGAAAGTCCACTTCAATTGCATCACGGCTGTTTCATTTTAAATCCATTGTGGTGGCGTACAGAGCCAGAATTATGAAACTTGTGGCAGTGTCCAAATATTTACTGACCTAACTGTATGTGTGTGTGTGGGATTACTTCAGTTTTTATTCTTTATGAAAATATTTTGTTGTTTCACAAATTGTTACAGTTGAAAGCCCGTATACAGGAATATAATTAATGTAACCGGATTAAATATAAAAGAAAGGAAACTTTTAGAATCCAATATGTACAATGTTATTTACTGAAAATTCTATGACAAAGGCACATGCTTTTTAAGATGGGTTTTTTTCACAGTTCCATTAATTCCATGTTTGTAATTATTGATTTTGTAAATTGAATACACTCTCAGACAAGTTCTCCTACTGTATATAGTAGTTTTGAACAAAAGTAAACACCATGTGATAGAACAGCTAATGTGTGATCAATCAATATAAAAAAGCAAGCTGAAACAAGTTAAAAACAAATAAATAGGATTATATTTGAAGCATTCTTTCTTTAAACAATTTAACTGATTTTTTTTATTAAGTATCACACTATAATAAAGTATTGCTGTACAAAATAATGTAACATCCGTTTTGAGGTGAAAATGTTCAAACAATAGTTATGTTCTATTTTTGATGCACAAAGTCACAAAAAACACGTTAACATTTTCTACCGAATGCAAACACACTAGAACTTAATTTAAACACTGTTCATGATGCTGAAAGAGTATTCTTTTTTTTTTTTAAATGTATTTTTTCTAAATAATATGTATTTCAGGAAGATGTGACAGGATGTCAGGATTATGCCCTGAAGCCTGGCAAAAGGTGAGCTTGACCTGTTATGGCAGGGATTGAACCTGGGTCTCGTTGGGAACAGTGGTGATGGAAATCATATTAATTATTAGCCTCTTAATTCACTTGAAGTCCTGCACATACTAGTTCCCTCAGGTGCTTTTCATTATTAATAATCTACCTGGAAAGGTTGCTTCTCCCTTAAAGGATAATTAAATACAGTAGAATTGCATAATTATCAAATACATAATAAAAGACTATGCCATAGCACATACTCAAAATTTTAAATGAGTAGTATTTTTTTTTCTGACATATTTTAACATTTACTTCAATTTGCCAGCCCCCTGTTTCATGTGATAACCACCAGCCAAGTCACATACCCACACACATAATATATATATATATATATATATATATATATATATATATATATATATATATATATATATATATATATATATATATATATATATAATAAAATATTTATAAAATATATATGGTAAAATATTTTATAAATATATACATACATACAATGTGAACACATGCTCAGCAAGTGTGCATAATTTGATAATGGCAGTAAATTGGATTATCTCTGTTCCAGTGCCTTTGCCACTGCCCGATTTGTAATGTCCCTTTGCCTGACCCTGACCAAGATACTGTTGATCCTAATTTTGTTCACCTTCCAGAGTTACTTGTTACAGCCTGATTCAGTGTAACATCAGCCTGCTGTTACCTGGTATAGCCTGCACAGAGAGATTCTTGCCTGCTGGATCCAGAGATACCTGTTTAAACTGTGATAGTCAGAGTGCCATATCAGCTGATCAGCTGTCTCAATCAGCTGAGCAGTATTTAGCAACAGTAGCTCAAATACGGGTAGTTTAGCATGGACACATTCTCAGATATAGTAATAGAGCAGGACCTAAAGAAAGTCTCAGAAGAAACCTTTATTGTTACCACAATTGTTAATACATAAATATATAATTACACCAGAACAGAAGCTGTTAGGACAAGCAGAGGCAGGCATTAATGGAATTGGCACAGATTGGAACTACTGGAACTGATACACTGGTACAGACAGGTACTTCTCAGGCTAGTACAGGTGAGTATTGCTGGAACTGATGCTGACAGGAACTTTTGGGGCTGAAGCAAACAGGTACTGCCTTAGCTGGTACAGACTGGTATGACTAGAATTGGTGCAGAAAGGTACTATTGGAGCTGGGGTAAACTTGTAATGCTTGAGCTGGTGCAGACTGGTATGGCTAGAACTGGTGCAGAAAGGTACAATTAGAACTGGTGCAAACTGGTACTGCTGGAGCTGGTGCAGAATGATACGTCTGTCACTGGTGCAGAAAGGTACTGTTTGAGGTGGTGCAAACTAGAACTACTAGAGTTTGTGCAGACTGGTATGACCCAAACTGGAGCAGAATGTTACTATTGGAGCTGGTGCAAACTGGTACTGCTGGAGCTGGTGCAGACTGATATGATTGGAACTGGTGCAGCAAGGTACTATTGGAGCTGGTTCAAACTGGTGCTGCTGAAGCTGGTGCAGACTGGTACAGCCAGAACTGATGCAGAAAGGTACGGTTGGAGCTGGTGCAAACTGGTACCACTGAAGTTGATGCAAACTGGTACTGCTGGAGCTGGTGCTGACTGGTACAACCCGAACTGATGCAGAAAGGTACTATTGGAGCTGGGGCAAACTGGTACAATCCAAACTGATGCAGAAAGGTACTATTAAAGCTGGTGCAAACTGGTACTGCTGTTGCTGGTGCAGACTGGTATAGCCAAAACTGGTGTAGAAAGGTATTGTTGAAGAAGGTACGAAGTAGTAATACTGGAGCTAGTGCAGACACATACTGCCAGACTTCTACTGTACTGTACTGCAGACTGGAACTTCTATAGCTGGAGCAGACAGGAACTGCTGAAGTTGATGCAGATAGGTATTGTTCTGAAAAGCAGCAGGCTTAAACAGGTCAAACAAGCCAGGGTCATATACCATCAGAGATAACTGGGACAAAATCTGTATTTAGAAGGGCTTAGTCAGGGACAGCAAAGGTTCATCAACAACTGGGCAGCAGAGGTAAATCCAAGAGGCAAAAGTCCAAAAACAAACTGGAATCCAGCAACAGGGAAACAAGCAGGCAGGTTGAGGAACAGGGGATGTAAAAAGGTATAGAATAACAATACCAGAGCACTGAGCTTAGGGGCAAGGAGGTCTTTTAAAAGGGATCAATTGCTTAAAGGAACATGAAACCAAAACATTCTTTAGGTATCCTTGATTGAAGGAGCAGCAATGCATTGCTGGGAGATAGCTGAACACATTGGTAAGCCAATGATAAGAGGTATATATGTGCAGCCACCAATCAGCTCCTTAGCCTACCTAGGTATAATTTGCAATAAAAGATACCAAGAGAACTAAGCAAATAAGTTAATAGAACTAGGTTCTTAAAATTGTATGCTCTATCTGACTCATGAAATGTCCCTTTAATAACAAACACTTATGGGAACAGATGTGCACAGGGCATCAGATTAATAAAGAGACTTTACATCAATAAAATCCTCCTAAACATCAAAGGCTCCCTAGTAGCTCACTGATAAAATGCTTGTCTAGGAAAGAGGAAACCCAGGTTTGATCTCCGCTGTAAAAGGTCAGGCTCATCTTCTACCAAGGGTAAGGACATATTCCTGACACAGGGACACTAGTTTTCTGTTTCAGAGTAAGTCCTGCCTTCAGTATTCTAGAGACATCTGTGTGTTACCAGTCTGCTGTGTTCTGAGACACATTTCTCTGTTAAGCTCCAATGGTATCTGCCTCTGCCAAGCTCCAGTGTTACCTATCTCTATCAACATTCAGCAGCACCTAACTTTGTGATACCTTTTTGCTTCAAGGAACACTAAAGTTAAAATTAAACTGTCATGATTTAGACAGAGCACAAAATGGAAATAAACAAAACAATTTCACTTCCATTATCTAAATATGCACACTATTTTTATAGGCTTACTTTCTGAGATACCAGTTCCTACTGAGCATTTGCAAGAATTCACAGAATATACGGACGTATATGCATTGTGGCTGTCACATGATGCAGTGGCTCTCATCCTATTGGCTGATTTGAATTTTTCACCCAATGGGAAGGCAAGGTACCCCATATTTAAATGGGTACCTTGCATTCAATCCTCAGTGTGTGGCGACGATCGTGCAAAGAGGATCTCCATGCTGGATAGCTCTGCGATCACCGGTTCTGTTCCACGGTCACTAACGCTCTACGGAGGCTTGGCCCTGGATGAAGATAGAAGAGGTCGCTGTGGTGGAAGAAGATATTGCCGCCTCCAAGAAAACTTCACCACCTAGAAGAAGACCTTCTCAAACGGACTTCAGGAATGGTGAGTACCTCTTTGGGGGTTAGACTTAGGCTTTTTTTTTATTTATTTTTTAAGATTAGGGATTTAATGGGCTTGTAAAAGAGCTGAATGCCCTTGTAAGGGCAGTAAAAGAGCTAAAATCCCTTTTAAGTGCAATGCCCATACAAATGCCCCTTTAGGGGCAATGGGTAGTTTAGGCTTTTTTAGTGTTAGTTTTTTTTTATTTTGGGGGTTTTGGTGGGTGGGGTTTTTTACTGTTAGGAGGGACTTAGTATTTTTTAAATGTAAAAGAGCTGGTTAACTTAGGGCAATGCCCTACAAAAGGCCCTTTTAAGGACTATTGGTAGTTTAGTTTAGATTAGGCGGGAGTTATTTTGGGGGGGCTTGTTTATTTTCATAGGGATATGAATCACAACGATCTAAACTTGAAATTCACTTATACAATTAGTAGACAACAGATTACGTTCTTAGATTTGGACATCTTTATAGAACATGGAGAATTAACAACTAAAAATCATTTCAAAACAACGGATGCCAACAACTACATCCCCACACATAGTTGCCACTTGAAAAGGTGGATAGACAACATCCCTAAGGGTCAATTCCTTAGAATTAGACGAAATTGCTCCAAACTTTCTGACTATGACACACAGGTTAAGATCCTAGAGGACAGATTCTTAGAGAAGGGATATGATCATGATATTCTGAAAAATGAGATTAATAAAGTCAGAAATATGGACAGACAGAATATACTCTCAAAAAAGCCAAAAGCTGAGAATCAGACCAAAGAAATCATAAAAGTACCATTAATAACTAATTATAATTACCATCATAAACATTTAACTAGGATTTTAAACAAACACTGGCATCTAATTAAATCTGATCCAATTTTGGGAAATAGTATTTCTGATCACCCTAGCATTGTTTACAGAAAAGCAACCAACATTAAAAATATCCTTGCACCTAGTGATTTTAAGAAAGAAAACCATAAGAAAAAAGAGAATGATTTGATGGGAAGAAAATTAAGGGGATATTATCCCTGCTACAGCTGTAAAGCTTGCCAACATAGCACAAAATGTAAAGACTACAAATCCTTTAATACAGGTAAGAAATACACTATCAAAGAGACCATTAGATGCAGTGACAAAGGCATCATATACCTGATTCAGTGCACATGTGGCAAACAATATTTGGGAGAGACCTCCAGAGTTTTACGCACAAGAATTAGGGAACACCTCAATCTTATAAAAAAAGGTGATCAAGAAACTAGGCTTTATGAACACTTCAGGACAGTACACCACAACAACACCAACGACCTCAAGTATTGGGGTATTTGCAAGATCGCAAAACCATGGAGAGGAGGGAATTTTGATCAACTGCTCCTTAGAAAGGAAGCAGAACTTATTTTTGAATTAAAAACACTATTCCCACAAGGACTAAATTCGGAGCTAGATTTAAATCCATTTATTCTAGACTGCTAATCTTGCAACTCCCCACCAATCCAGCATTCAACATTATATACACATGTACATAAGCCAAACGATACCCTTAATGGAACTGTATTTTGAACATTAAAACTTAAGAAAAACCCTCCCAGATATATCCTACCTTATATTTTACGATTCTTTTTGTGATCCCTTATTGATTATTCTAATTTTAGAGTTACAACTCTTTTAACATATATGACATTTTAGTAAATTTAATTGGGATCCACAAGTATTACATAATATACACATACATAAAATATTAAGAAACCTTTGAACCAAACAGGTCATATATATTTAAAGACATTTATGGGACCTTTTATTCCATAGGACCTACTATTAAGTACTGACATCTAGGGTTAATAACGGTTTAACAACAATTCAGTTGTATAATTTTTAACTCACACATGCTTTATGTTAATACTGATAGAAACAGCAAAAGCTCTAATAAATAGAGATGTAAGCTCTAATTACATTAGTCCCAATTTTAGATGTCTTATATAATATATGCATAAACGACGAACCTATATTATGCATGTATTTGTAACATAAAAAGTATTTTTGTATATTATTTTTAGTATATTATTTTTAGGATTTTATTATAAATTGTACATATATAAATACCATTATGTTTACATTATATTAACCCCATTTAGACATTTAGATGTTTTATAGAATATAGATATCATGATTGCACACATATTAATTTTTAAAAGACTTTATACTTTCACACTATAAGAAGTTGTTTATATACAATAGTATTTCCAGACAAACTGTATCAAATGATAGAAGGAAATAACTCTATATAATACAAAATAAGAACCTATGTAATCCACCTTAAGTAAATCCACCTTTAAGTAAATCCACCTTAATTCAACAATTAAGCCATGACCAATCACAGATGAAGTATACATTTATAAAGGATCTCAGAACTAGCTTAAACCATCTTGATAAAGCCATGTTATGTGGTGAAACGCGTTGATGGACCTAGATGTTTAATCACAAAGTGATAATACAATATCATCTACAAGGATTGCAAAGGATTCGTTGGGACTACTTGATCCAGTTCTAACAATACTCTGCGCAGAGTTTCTCTTCAGGACCGGACCTACATTCGACACGCATCCAGCGTTCCTGACGTCACCAGCTGTTGTGAGCCGCGCCGGACACCTGTGCCGTACCTCAACGGATTCAGCTCGAGAAAGGAGCAGGTAGGCACCATAGAGGTGTAGCGGCCCAGCAGCGTGGTAGTCAGAGGGTATTCCTATATTCTGCATAGAAGATACGATTTTGTGATCAACATAGAACCTGCTAATTACCCCTGTTTTATTTGAAACCTCTTACGGAACTACAAATAGCTTCATACGGTGTTTTTACACCCATCTATTCCTATAACGGAGCTTTAACATTATTTCAACCCCAGGCAGAACTTTCTATTACCTACCTGATTCCAAACGGAACTTTTACTGTGATATAATCTCACAAGAGCCAGTATTCCATAGGTGGATTTACACTTTTATATAGGGTAACCATCCCAATATCTTTTTAGACCTAGAGGTCTCAAGCAATATCCAGCTATTTTTTAGCTACTTTTAGCATATTTTACCTACTTTTAGCGTAGTGTTTGTTACTATATATGACCGGTCATATCATTATTAGACAATATTCAGTTATTTCCATGTTATTTTAAATGTGATAAATAAATTTTATTTTGATATACTTATTGCTTTGATATTTTATTCATTTCAGTTGTTTTGATATTTATTTATATATTATAGTTGATAAGTTATTCTTTATAACACCTATACAATATTTGTATGCCACATCAAGTGATTTTATAATACACATCTACCAACTATTGTATCATTTGCAGATTATATTCCATCCCCATAGCTGTTTAGCGCATACACACACTTCTCTCTTTTTTCTTTGCACCAGTTCCTTTATTATCTGCTTTATGGGAGCAGATTAGTGTGTATTGCAAGGGGCAGATTTGCGCACCACATACCCACCCCTTTTCTCAATCCTGTAGGACTTCGGATTGTCCGTAATCAAAAGTAGATGGATCAGTTCACTTCTACAGATGCCGGTCCTGGAGCGTTTTTGGAAGCGTTTTTGGCAGTTTGGTGGCAGCGTATTCTTAGCTTACTCAGTCTGCTTATGTTTCCTCTGCATTTCAGCTGTGATAACCAGCCTTTTTCAAGCATGATCTACTCTTGATTACGGACAATCCGAAGTCCTACAGGATACCTACTATTGGAAATAACAGTAGAAGTGCGGAATTCCCTAACCCGCAACATAATATCCAAAGACTCAGCGCTCATAAGACATAGGTGGATTTGTGTATCACAGCACTTAAAGATCAAGGAAAAAAAGCTGGTCGCAAAAACGTCTCTCAGCAAGGATAATAAGGTTAGATCTACACACCTGCTTACCTTACCGCATTAGATATAGGTACATAGTATCTTAAAAAATATCTTCTATAAACTTAGGCTGCAGCCAAGAAAATGTCATATAAACATCATAGGGGGGTAGTTATCAAGCCGTCAACCTCAAATACGCTGGAATTCTGCAGCGTATTTGTGGCGAGGCTGATTCGCCTTAGTTATCAAAGGCTCGAGACCGGCAAAAGTAGAATTTTGTGACGTAAGCTTCGATCCGCCGGACTCAGTCCGACACAGATCGATTCTTACGTCACTCCAGATGTTCCGCACACAAGTGCGGCACATTCTGTCATAATACTACTCCCTTTAAGTGTTCACATGTGGTAAATAATGTCCCTTTAAGAAATACTCAGTCTCAGACTGGAACTCCTATTTAAGGAGGGACTCAAGCACTTTGCCAATTGCTTGATAATTGCAAGTGTATGGTGAAAGATATTCAACAGAATTCTAATCCAGCTCCTAAGTATTACTGAAAATAATCCAAATTCTTTACAAGGATCTAATAATCTAAACTTACTTATCAAAATAGAACTTACCATCTAAGAACTAAGAATCCAAATTTAAAGTTACTCTGTACATTTCTCATCACATCAGAACCGCTTCACTAAATCAAACAGTTGCGTTTTCACAGCACGCTGACGTCACCAGCCGCTCAGCGTGTGAATCAGGATTCCGGAACAGCGTCTCTGCATCAGCTACACTCTCTGCTTGTGACCGCTCCCCAAACACTCTTACCTGAGGAATAATATCAGCGCAATAAGGATTTCATCTACCAACTAAACCAGGGGCGTAAACGCAAGTATTTTGGTTTATTGATTTATGCACTAAATAACGTTATTAACCACTGTGAACTTATCACCTATATGAATCATTATAAATGAACTGCCAATAACAAAGTATTATCTCTGGTTATACTAATTAACAAAGAATACAGTTCACCCCTGCCTGTTACATAACGGATGCTGTGTCTCTACTATAAATAATCCTCTTAGGCCAAAACTTTACAATATTTTTCATTTAGTGTTACTACACAAAGCTCAAGTCTGTTAAATTTGATCTTTATTTTCTGAACAGAGTTATATTTGTCCAAGTGTATATTACTTTTACTCTTGAGACATTCAAACTTTATTCTTTATTTCACTAATCACCACTGTTATTCCTAAGAGGTATCAGTTCCCACTCCTCATTGGGAACTGCATAAATAGGAATACCTACAAACATATATTATTTCAGTATTCAAGACTTAGGGTTATTGCACATTCTCACTACTTTTGCTAGCTATCAAAAAACTAGCAGGTACGCTCGGCACTTTTACGGCCCAGCGTACCTGGTTTTCAATCCGCCACCCCTGGAGGCGGCGGATCCCATAGGAATTAATGGGAGTCTGACCATAGCGAAAGTACAAGTTCGCTGCTGACAGACATCCCATTGATTTCTATGGGAGCTGTCTACACCTAACACCCTAACATGTACCCCGAGTCTAAACACCACTAATCTGACCCCCCCTACACCGCCGCAACTAAATAAAGTTATTACCCCCTAAACCGCCGCTCCCGAAGCCCACCGCAAGCTACTCTATACATATTAACCCCTAAACCGCCGCTCCCGGAGCCCACAGCAACTATAATAAATGTATTAACCCCTAAACCGCCGCTCCCTGAACCCGCCGCAACCTATATTAAATGTATTAACCCCTAATCTGCCCCCCCTACACCGTCGCCACCTATAATAAATTTATTAACCCCTATCCTGCCCCCCACTACGCCGCCGCCACTGTAATAAAATTATTAACCCCTAAACCTAAGTCTAACCCTAACCCTAACGCCCCCTAACTTAAATATTAATTAAATACATCTAAATAAATTAACTCTTATTAACTAAATGAATCCTATTTAAAACTAAATACTTACCTTTAAAATAAACCCTAATATAGCTACAATATAAATAATAATTATATTCTAGCTATCTTAGGATTTATTTTTATTTTACAGGTACCTTTCAATTTATTTTAACCATGTACAATAGCTATTAAATAGTTATTAACTATTTAATAGCTTACCTAGCTAAAATAAAGAGAAATGTACCTGTGAAATAAAACCTAACCTAAGTTACAATTACACCTAACACTACACTATACTTTAATAAATTATTCCTATTTAAAAATAAATACTTACCTGTAAAATAAACCCTAAGATAGCTACAATGTAATTAATACTTATATTATAGCTATCTTAGGATTTATATTTAGTTTACAGGTAACTTTGTATTTATTTTAGCTAGTTAGAATAGTTATTAAATAGTTATTAACTATTTAATAACTACCTAGCTAAAAGAAATACAAAATTACCTTTAAAATAAATCCTAACCTAAGTTACAATTAAACCTAATACTACACTATCATTAAATTAACTAAATAAACTACATACAAATAACTACAATGAAATACAATTACATAAACTAACTAAAGTACAAAAAATAAAAAAAGCTAAGTTACAAAAAATAAAAAATTAAGTTACAAACATGTTCAAAATATTACAACAATTTTAAGCTACTTACACCTAATCTAAGCCCCCTAATAAAATAACAAACCCCCCCAAAATAAAAAAAATCCCTACCCTATTCTAAATTACATAAATTTCAAAGCTCTTTTACCTTACCAGCCCTTAAAAGGGCCATTTGTGGGGGCATGCCCCAAAAAGTTCAGCTCTTTTGCCTGTAAAAGAAAAATACAACCCCCCCCCCAACATTAAAACCCACCACCCACATACCCCTAATCTAACCCAAACCCCCTTACAAATCCTAACACTAATCCCCTGAAGATCATCCTACCTTGAGTCGTCTTCACTCAGCCGAGCCACCGATGGAACTGAAGAGGACATCCGGAGCGGAAGAAGTTAATCCTCCAAGCGGCGCTGAAGAAATCTTCCATCCGATGAAGTCATCATCCAGGCGGCGCTGAAGAAGTCTTCGATCCGGCCGATGTCATCTTCAAAGAGGCGCTGAAGAGGTCTTCTATCCGGGCGAAGTCATCTTCCAAGCCGGGTCTTGAATCTTCCTTCCGCCGACGCGGAACCACCTTCTTCACCGACGGACTACGACGAATGACGGCTCCTTTAAGGGACGTCATCCAAGATGGCGTCCCCTCAATTCCGATTGGCTGATAGGATTCTATCAGCCAATCGGAATTAAGGTAGGAAAAATCTGATTGGCTGATGGAATCAGCCAATCAGATTGAGCTCGCATTCTATTGGCTGTTCCGATCAGCCAATAGAATGCGAGCTCAATCTGATTGGCTGATTGGATCAGCCAATCGGATTGAACTTGAATCTGATTGGCTGATTCCATCAGCCAATCAGATTTTCCTACCTTAATTCCGATTGGCTGATAGAATCCTATCAGCCAATCGGAATTGAGGGGACGCCATCTTGGATGACGTCCCTTAAAGGAGCCGTCATTCGTCGTAGTCCGTCGGTGAAGAAGGTGGTTCCGCGTCGGCGGAAGGAAGATTCAAGACCCGGCTTGGAAGATGACTTCGCCCGGATAGAAGACCTCTTCAGCGCCTCTTTGAAGATGACATCGGCCGGATCGAAGACTTCTTCAGCGCCGCCTGGATGATGACTTCATCGGATGGAAGATTTCTTCAGCGCCGCTTGGAGGATTAACTTCTTCCGCTCCGGATGTCCTCTTCAGTTCCATCGGTGGCTCGGCTGAGTGAAGACGACTCAAGGTAGGATGATCTTCAGGGGATTAGTGTTAGGTTTTTGTAAGGGGGGTTTGGGTTAGATTAGGGGTATGTGGGTGGTGGGTTTTAATGTTGGGGGGGGGTTGTATTTTTCTTTTACAGGCAAAAGAGCTGAACTTTTTGGGGCATGCCCCCACAAATGGCCCTTTTAAGGGCTGGTAAGGTAAAAGAGCTTTGAAATTTATGTAATTTAGAATAGGGTAGGGATTTTTTTTATTTTGGGGGGGTTTGTTATTTTATTAGGGGGCTTAGATTAGGTGTAAGTAGCTTAAAATTGTTGTAATATTTTGAACATGTTTGTAACTTAATTTTTTATTTTTTGTAACTTAGCTTTTTTTATTTTTTGTACTTTAGTTAGTTTATGTAATTGTATTTCATTGTAGTTATTTGTAGGTAGTTTATTTAGTTAATTTAATGATAGTGTAGTATTAGATTTAATTGTAACTTAGGTTAGGATTTATTTTACAGGTAATTTTGTATTTCTTTTAGCTAGGTAGTTATTAAATAGTTAATAACTATTTAATAACTATTCTAACTAGCTAAAATAAATACAAAGGTACCTGTAAAATAAATATAAATCCTAAGATAGCTAGAATATAATTATTATTTATATTGTAGCTATATTAGGGTTTATTTTATAAGTAAGTATTTAGTTTTAAATAGGATTCATTTAGTTAATAAGAGTTAATTTATTTAGATGTATTTAATTAATATTTAAGTTAGGGGGGCGTTAGGGTTAGGGTTAGACTTAGGTTTAGGGGTTAATCATTTTATTACAGTGGCGGCGGCGTAGTGGGGGGCAGGATAGGGGTTAATAAATTTATTATAGGTTGCGGCGGGTTCATGGAGCGGCGGTTTAGGGGTTAAACTATTTATTTAGTTGCGGAGAGGTGCGGGATCAGCAGGATAGGGGTTAATAATTTTATAATAGAGGGCGACGGTATAGGGGGTGCAGGATAGGGGTTACTAGGTATAATGTAGGTGGCAGCGGTGTCCGGGAGCGGCGGTTTAGGGGTTAATACATTTATAAGACTTGCGGCGGGGTCTAGGAGCGGCGGTTTAGGGGTTAATACATTTATAAGACTTGCGGCGGGGTCTAGGAGCTGCGGTTTAGGGGTTAATACATTTATAAGACTTGCGGCGGGGTCTAGGAGCGGCGGTTTAGGGGTTAATACATTTATAAGACTTGCGGCGGGGTCTAGGAGCGGCGGTTTAGGGGTTAGTAACTTTATTGAGTTGCGGGGGGCTCCGGGGGCGCCGGTATAGGGGGTAGAACAGTGTAGTTTAGTGTGAGTGCTTAGTGACAGGCTAGCAATAAAGCTGGGAAAAAGCCGAAGGGCAGCGAGATCGGATGAGTGATAACTGTCACAGTCCGCTGCTCATCGCCCCGCGGCTTTTTGACAGCTTTATTTGATAACTTAGGCGAACGTATTCAAGGTCCGCGGCGGCGAAGGTAGGCGAGCTTAGGCGGACGTATTGGGCCGGCGAAGCCAGAAAAGTAGACGGCTTGATAACTACCCCCCAGAGACTCTAATATTGGGTATTACCTAAGGGTTACCTCAAGACAGACTTTTTAATCACATTTTGGAAAAAACAGACTTTTTTATACATACTCTATAAACTTCATTTGAAAATTGTAATTGTGTTTATACAATTTTAATTCAGGTATATAGTCCTAAAAACTCCTGATTAGATCAACAGCCTAACATATAACTATGGGTTTTAAAATTGCGTTTTCGAAAATTGCTTTGTTGAAATTTGTCAAATATTGCCGTATTGAAATTTTTCAAATATTGATATTATTGATACTGATACACAAGAAATTAATAGTAGATCAATGTAAGATTATTTAAATTACAAGGTTGGCCAACCTATCAGATTCATCTGTACATAAGAATCTTAAACTCACGTTTCAAAAAAACTTTTTCGTTTTTACTAAAATAAAATACATTTTTATTCTGTACAAAATCTTATCTAGTGTCATAGAATATATTTCTATCTACATTTTTTATATATATTTTTTATGTTTACATATTTTTCATATTTTACAAAATCTCCATACGGTATTAGCTCTATTTAGAGCGCCCTTTCCTATAAACCACTCTTCTTACAATTTCCCCTGAGAAGCATAGAGGAAGCTTCTAATAGTGAAAGGAGCCTATACCCACTAGCGCAAAATCCATATATCTTTTGACATTTGTTAATACTTTTAGGCAGTTACGGTGCTCACATACTCAGCGCAAGGTTTGCTGCGCCAACCTATGTGTGACGAGATGAAAATGGAGTAAGATTTCTCCATTTTCACTGCATAACTCCTTGCACTGAATATGCAGTTCTATATTAGTTTATGGGAGTAAAATTAGCGGGCAACAGGTGACATATACGTGCAGCATCTATATGAGGCGCCATATATGTGATAGCAATACCGGACTAAAAACCGGCGTGCCCCTTGTTTTTATTGCCAGATATCTTCAGTCCAGAATTTCACTCATTTTCTTTATCAGGGAACTATATTTCTTGTGTTAAATGTTTCTTAACAGTCTTCATTAAAAGATAAATACATTTTAAAATTAGATTTATGACACACCACCAACAATATTTTATTGTGTGTTAAAATGATCCTGTGGTAAAAAAATACAAACAATTTAGGACTTTTACTAATTCAGGAACAGTATAACTTAAAGAGATAAGACATACAACATTTTATTTTATTATTCTGACAGAGAATACAATTTTTAACCACTTTCTAATTTAATTCTGTTATCAAATTTGCTTCATTCTCTTGGTATCCTTTGTTGAAGAAACATCACTTCACATGGGCAAGTTAATAACACAAGGTTTATATGTACAGCCACCAACCAGCTGCTCCTGAGCCTTCCTATGTATGCTTTTCAACAAAGGATACCAAAAAATGCAACACATTATATGAGTAAATCAGAAAGTTGTTTAAAATTGAATTCTCTCTGCTTAGAGATCAATATTTATTAATTTATTTAGATCAATAATAAATGTATTTGCTAATCTGTATCTTTATCTTTGGTAAGAAATCTCATCAACTGGTTTATAAAGTACTGTGTTTTAATGATTGGGCTCCATTTATGAAGAAGTGAATGCAGCTTTGGAGGCCATCTTTTAAGGCTAGCTGGAAACGGAAGTTAAGAAGCAGAGGTCATTAACCTTTAGGTGGCAGGTTGAAATCATCCCAATCGGGATGATTGACAGCCCCTGCAAGTAGCCGATTAGCCGCCAGTGACCAGGGGGTGGCATTGCATGTTTCCAATAATTTCATTTGTATCCGTTGAAGCTTTATGTGTATGTTTTGATCATTGTTTTCATCTACAGTTTCTCTACATCATATACATTTGTATTAATTAAAATATTATTTCTATTGTGTTTTACAGATATCTATATTTGTTAAAATGCTTGTAATATATAGTTGGTGAATTATTCCTCCTAGTTTGGCTGCACATTCTAAAATATCATCAATAGTGTATTACAAAAATTTATTTATTCTAGTTTGTGTACATCATTCACAAACTTTTACATTCTATAATGCTATGTGTCACTTTGCATAACTAACCTCCAAATTACAAAATAAATAATAATAAAATGCCAGATTTGTACGAATAAGTCAGATTTGTATGAATACATAGTATAGCTTTTTTACATTTTTATGAGGGAACAAAATCAATGATTTCACTATATAACGATATAAGAAAAAAACTTTCATATTTCAAACACACTTATTAAGTTTTAATGAATTTTTCAACACAACTAAACTGGTTGTAACATGCTGACATCAACTGTCCTGAATGTAACAGAATAATAAAAATATTGTAACCTATACTTTAGAGTGAAAAACACTTTTTCATTTCTAAAGTAAAGTGAGGGCCAATTTCTAATGATACTGATTTGATAAGATCATGCTGAATACAGAAACTTGAGAATTTATTGGTTTAATAATATAATAAAATGTATAGCTGATGACATCACTTTATAATTACAAAACAACATTGCATTAAACAGCACTAATAGTTTGTTCTGCCAATGTGGCACTTTATCACAAATGACTAACAAATTATTAAAGCACTTCACTGGAAGTGAGCTGTAATAATTAACTAATTACTATATATAACATTCACAAAAGGCACTTAAAGATACCTGACACTAGTTGCGAGCTGTCAGTAGCTAGCATTACCCCCACCCGCATAACAATATAGTAGCCTCAAAAAAGCAATTGACCCTTACCACATGTATCTACACTTACCCATAAGCCTTTATATCCAAACATAATAAACCTTATTGCAACATAGAGAATGAACTTAGGGTAAGAGAAATAGTACTTCTTTGTGAAGCCACCCTGTTTTCCCAGTGTATGGATTATTTTACCTTGATGCTGATCTACTATAGTGACCTATCTTTGTCTAGACCAGGAGCATCAATAGTGGCCCTGCAGAGGTTTTGGAACTACATTTTCCATGAGGCTCAGCCAGCTGAAATGCCCCAGGTCTAGATCATTCTGATGTCTGTCTGGTCAATGCTTCAGTTCTAAATACCTTTTCTGACCGTAACTCTGCCCAGTTCTGATGATTGGCTGAATTTAACTATTTACCTTATGCCCTTGTGTGTGTTTATCTGTGCTTGTGTATGCTCTTGTATATGTCTTTGTATAAAACTGCTGCTCCAATAGTTATGACATTCTGCTTTAGATTACATTTTGTATCTAGCAGGAGATTTTTTTGGTAAAAAAAAAAAAATTGCTCATTTGAAGCCTTGCATCACTTGTTTTGATATATTTTGACCTTGCTTAAAGGGACAGTCTACCTGATTTTTTTTTATTGTTTGAAAAGATAGATAATCCCTTTATTACCAATTCCCCAGTTTTGCATAACCAACACTGTTATATTTATACATTTTTACCTCTGTGAATACCCTGTATCTAAGCCCCCTCATAGCCGTTCTTTTGCCAAACTTGCATTTTAGCCAATCAGTGCTGACTCATAAGTAACTCCACATGAGTGAGCACAATGTAATCTATATGGCACACATGAACTAGCACTCTCTAACTGTGAAAAACAGCCAAAATGTTTTGAGATAAAAGGTGGCCTTGAACGGTTTAGAAATCAGTTTGAGCCTACCTACGTTTAGCTTTCAAAAAAGAATAACAAAGAACAAAACAAATTTTTTAATAAATGTAAATTGGAAAGCTTCTTAAAATTGCATGCCCTATCTGAATCATGAAAGTTTAATTTTGACTTGACTGTTCCTTTAATGAAAGGAAACTGTTAATAGGTTTGTGTCAGTTGTAGTTCTAGATATTGGTCCACATGGTGCTGTATAAAGGGTGGCAGTGATTGAGTACAGATCGTCATGTGGATCGGGTGTATTTCTGACAAAGGACCCAGTGTCTTAAGGAATGTCTAGTCTCATATGTTGAATAATACAGGCAGCCCAAGGGAAAGACTGTGTTTAAACTAACCTGTTAAGTTAATGGGGGGGTAGTTATCAACGTGTCAACTTTCCTGCCTTCGCGGGCCCAATACGCCTGCCTAAGCTCGCCTCACCTCACCAGCCGCGGACCTGAAAAAAATCGCCTAACTTATCAAGTAAAGCTGTCAAAAAGCCGCGGGGCGATGAGCAGCGGACTGTGAGAGTTATCACTCATCCGATCTCACTGCTCTTCGGCTTTTTCCCAGCTTTATTGCTATCCTGTCACTAAGCACTCACACTAAACTACACTGTTCTACCCCCTATACCGGCACCCCCGGAGCCCCCCGCAACTAAATAAAGTTACTAACCCCTAAACCGCCGCTCCTAGACCCCGCCGCAAGTCTTATAAATTTATTAACCCCTAAACCGCCGCTCCCGGACACCACTGCCACCTAGATTATACCTAGTAACCCCTATCCTGCCCCCCTATACCGTCGCCCTCTATAATAAAGTTATTAACCCCTATCCTGCTGATACCGCACCTCGCAGCAAATAAATAAATAGTTTAACCCCTAAACCGCCGCTCCCTGAACCCGCCGCAACCTATATTAAATATATTAACCCCTATCCTGCCCCCCCTACACCGTCGTCACCTATAATAAATTTATTAACCCCTATCCTGCCCCCCACTACACCGCCGCCACTGTAATAAAATTATTAACCCCTAAACCTAAGTCTAACACTAACCCTAACAGCCCCCTAACTTAAATTTTAATTAAATAAATCTAAATAATATTTCTCTTATTAACTAAGTTAATCCTATTTAAAACTAAATACTTACCTTTAAAATAAACCCTAATATAGCTACAATATAAATAATAATTATATTGTAGCTATCTTACGGCTAGATTTAGAGTTTTGTCGGTAACGACCCGCGTAGCTAATGCTGGCTTTTTTCTGGCCGCACCTTTAAAATAACTCTGGTATTGAGAGTCCACAGAATGGCTGCGTTAGGCTCCAAAAAAGGAGCGTATAGCATATTTAACGCAACTTCAACTCTCGATACCAGAGTTGCTTACGGACGCAGCCAGCCTCAAAAACGTGCTCGTGCATGATTCCCCCATAGGAAACAATGGGGCTGTTTGAGCTGAAAAAAAACCTAACACCTGCAAAAAAGCCGCGTTCAGCTCCTAACGCAGCCCCATTGTTTGCTATGGGGAAACACTTCCTACGTCTGCACCTAACACTCTAACATGTACCCCGAGTCTAAACACCCCTAACCTTACACTTATTAACCCCTATTCTGCCGCCCCCGCTATCGCTGACCCCTGCATATTATTATTAACCCCTAATCTGCCGCTCCGTAAACCGTCGCTACTTACATTATCCCTATGTACCCCTAATCTGCTGCCCCTAACACCGCCGACCCCTATATTATATTTATTAACCCCTAATCTGCCCCCCACAACGTCGCCTCCACCTGCCTACACTAATCTGCTGAGCGGACCGCACCGCTATTATTATAAAGTTATTAACCCCTAATCCGCCTCCCTAACCCTATAATAAATAGTATTAACCCCTAATCTGCCCTCCCTAACATCACCGACATCTAACTTCAATTATTAACCCCTAATCTGCCGACTGGAGCTCACGGCTATTCTAATAAATGTATTAACCCCTAAAGCTAAGTCTAACCCTAACACTAACACCCCACTAAGTTAAATCTAATTTACATCTAACGAAATTAACTCTTCTTAAATAAATTATTCTTATTTAAAGCTAAATACTTACCTGTAAAATAAATCCTAATATAGCTACAATATAAATTATAATGATATTATAGCTATTTTAGGATTAATATTTATTTTACAGGTAACTTTGTATTTATTTTAACCAGGTACAATAGCTATTAAATAGTTAAGAACTATTTAATAGCTAAAATAGTTAAAATAATTACAAATTTACCTGTAAAATAAATCCTAACCTAAGTTGCAATTAAACCTAACACTACACTATCAATAAATAAATTAAATAAAATACCTATAATTATCTACAATTAAACCTAACACTACACTATCAATAAATAAATTAAATACAATTCCTACAAAAAAATACAATGAAATAAACTAACTAAAGTACAAAAAATAAAAAAGAACTAAGTTACAAAAAATAAAAAAATATTTACAAACATTAGAAATATATTACAACAATTTTAAACTAATTACACCTACTCTAAGCCCCCTAATAAAATAACAAAGCCCCCCAAAATAAAAAAATGCCCTACCCTATTCTAAATTACTAAAGTTCAAAGCTCTTTTACCTTACCAGCCCTGAACAGGGCCCTTTGCGGGGCATGCCCCAAGAAGTTCAGCTCTTTTGCCTGTAAAAAAAAACATACAATACCCCCCCCAACATTACAACCCACCACCCACATACCCCTAATCTAACCCAAACCCCCCTTAAATAAACCTAACACTAAGCCCCTGAAGATCTCCCTACCTTGAGTCGTCTTCACCCAGCCGAGCCAAATTCTTCATCCAAGCGGAGCAAGAAGAGGTCCTCCATCCGGTAGAAGTCTTCATCCAAGCGGGGCAGAAGAGGTCTTCCATCCGATTGAAGTCTTCATCCAAGCAGAATCTTCTATCGTCATCCATCCGGAGCGGAGCGGCAGCATCCTGAAGACCTCCGACGCGGAACATCCATCCTGGCCGACGACTGAACGACGAATGACGGTTCCTTTAAATGACGTCATCCAAGATGGCGTCCCTCGAATTCCAATTGGCTGATAGGATTCTATCAGCCAATCAGAATTAAGGTAGTAATATTCTGATTGGCTGATCGGAACAGCCAATCAGAATCAAGTTCAATCTAATTGGCTGATTGGATCAGCCAATCGGATTGAACTTGATTCTGATTGGCTGATTCCATCAGCCAATCAGAATATTCCTACCTTAATTCCGAATGGTTGATAGAATCCTCTCAGCCAATCGGAATTCGAGGGACGCCATCTTGGATGACATCATTTAAAGGAACCGTCATTCGTCGTTCAGTCGTCGGCCAGGATGGATGTTCCGCATCGGAGGTCTTCAGGATGCTGCCGCTCCGCTCCGGATGGATGACGATAGAAGATGCCGCTTGGATGAACACTTCAATTGGATGGAAGAGCTCTTCTGCCCCGCTTGGATGAAGACTTCTACCGGATGGAGGACCTCTTCTTGCTCCGCTTGGATGAAGAATTTGGCTCGGCTGGGTGAAGACGACTCAAGGTAGGGAGATCTTCAGGGGCTTAGTGTTAGGTTTATTTAAGGGGGTTTGGGTTAGATTAGGGGTATGTGGGTGGTGGGTTGTAATGTTGGGGGGGGGTATTGTATGTTTTTTTTTACAGGCAAAAGAGCTGAACTTCTTGGGGCATGCCCCGCAAAGGGCCCTGTTCAGGGCTGGTAAGGTAAAAGAGCTTTGAACTTTAGTAATTTAGAATAGGGTAGGGCATTTTTTATTTTGGGGGGCTTTGTTATTTTATTAGGGGGCTTAGAGTAGGTGTAATTAGTTTAAAATTGTTGTAATATATTTCTAATGTTTGTAAATATTTTTTTATTTTTTGTAACTTAGTTCTTTTTTATTTTTTGTACTTTAGTTAGTTTATTTCATTGTATTTATTTGTAGGAATTGTATTTAATTTATTTATTGATAGTGTAGTGTTAGGTTTAATTGTAGATAATTATAGGTATTTTATTTAATTTATTTATTGATAGTGTAGTGTTAGGTTTAATTGTAACTTAGGTTAGGATTTATTTTACAGGTAAATTTGTAATTATTTTAACTATTTTAGCTATTAAATAGTTCTTAACTATATAATAGCTATTGTACCTGGTTAAAATAAATACAAAGTTACCTGTAAAATAAATATTAATCCTAAAATAGCTATAATATAAATATAATTTCTATTGTAGCTATATTAGGATTTATTTTACAGGTAAGTATTTAGCTTTAAATAGGAATAATTTATTAAAGAAGAGTTAATTAATTTCGTAAGATTAAAATTATATTTAATTTAAGGGGGTGTTAGTGTTAGGGTTAGACTTAGCTTTAGGGGTTAATACATTTATTAGAATAGCGGTGAGCTCCAGTCGGCAGATTAGGGGTTAATAATTGAAGTTAGGTGTCGGCGATGTTAGGGAGGGCAGATTAGGGGTTAATACTATTTATTATAGGGTTAGTGAGGCGGATTAGGGGTTAATAACTTTATTATAGTAGCGGTGCGGTCCGCTCAGCAGATTAGGGGTTGATAAGTGTAGGCAGGTGGAGGCGACGTTGAGGGGGGCAGATTAGGGGTTAATAAATATAATATAGGGGTCGGCAGTGTTAGGGGCAGCAGATTAGGGGTACATAGCTATAATGTAGGTGGCGGCTCTTTGCGGTCGGCAGATTAGGGGTTAATTATTGTAGGTAGCTGGCTGCGACGTTGTGGGGGGCAGGTTAGGGGTTAATAAATATAATATAGGGGTCGGCGGTGTTAGGGGCAGCAGATTAGGGGTACATAAGTATAACGTAGGTGGCGGTCGGCAGATTAGGGGTTAAAAAAAATTATTCGAGTGTTGGCGATGTTGGGGGGCCTCGGTTTAGGGGTACATAGGTAGTTTATGGGTGTTAGTGTACTTTAGAGTACAGTAGTTAAGAGCTTTATGAACCGGCGTTAGCCCATAAAGCTCTTAACTACTGACTTTTTTCTGCGGCTGGAGTTTTGTCGTTAGATTTCTAACGCTCACTTCAGACACGACTCTAAATATCGGAGTTAGAAAGATCCCATTGAAAAGATTGGATACGCAATTGACGTAAGGGGATCTGCGGTATGGAAAAGTACCTAGTCAATTTATTTTAACTAGGTACAATAGCTATTAAATAGTTATTAACTATTTAATAGCTTACCTAGCTAAAATAAAGAGAAATGTACCTGTAAACTAAAAACTAACCTAAGTTACAATTGCACCTAACACTACACTATACTTTAATAAATTATTCCTATTTAAAACTAAATACTTACCAGTAAAATAAACCCTAAGATAGCTACAATGTAATTAATAATTACATTGTAGCTATCTTAGGATTTATATTTATTTTACAGGTAACTTTGTATTTATTTTAGCTAGTTAGAATAGTTATTAAATAGTTATTAACTATTTAATAACTACCTAGCTAAAAGAAATACAAAATTACCTGTAAAATAAATCCTAACCTAAGTCACAATTAAACCTTACACTACACTATCATTAAATAAATTAAATAAATTAACTACAAATAACTACAATTAAATACAATTACATAAACTAACTAAAGTACAAAAAATAAAAAAAGCTAAGTTACAAAAAATAAAAAAAATAAGTTACAAACATTTAAAAAAATATTACAACAATTTTAATCTACTTACACCTAATCTAAGCCCCCTAATAAAATAACAAACCCCCCCAAAATAAAAAAATGCCCTACCCTATTCTACATTAAAAAAGTTCAAAGCTCTTTTACCTTACCAGCCCTTAAAAGGGCCTTTTGTGGGGGCATGCCCCAAAGAATTCAGCTCTTTTGCCTGTAAAAGAAAAATACAACCCCCCCAACATTAAAACCCACCACCCACATACCCCTAATCTAACCCAAACCCCCCTTAAAATAACCTAACACTAATCCCCTGAAGATCATCCTACCTTTAGTCGTCTTCACTCAGCCGAGCCACCGATGGAACTGAAGAGGACATCCGGACCGGCAGAAGTGATCATCCAAGGGGCGCTGAAGAAATCTTCCATCCAATGAAGTGATCCTCCAAGCGGCGCTGAAGAAATCTTCCATCTGGGCGATGTCATCTTCCAAGAGGCGCTGAAGAAGTCTTCTATCCGGGCGAGGTCATCTTCGAAGCCGGGTCTTGAATCTTCATCCCGCCGACGCGGAACATCCTTCTTTCCCGACGGACTACCGACGAATGAAGGCTCCTTTAAGGGACGTCATCCAAGATGGCGTCCCTTCAATTCCGATTGGCTGTTCCGATCAGCCAATAGAATGCGAGCTCAATCTGATTGGCTGACTGGATCAGCCAATCCGATTGAACTTGAATCTGATTGGCTGATTCAATCAGCCAATCAGATTTTTCCTACCTTAATTCCGATTGGCTGATAGAATCCTATCAGCCAATCGGAATTCGAGGTACGCCATCTTGGATGACGTCACTTAAAGGAGCCTTCATTCGTCGGTAGTCCGTCGGGAAAGAAGGATGTTCCGCGTCGGCGGGATGAAGATTCAAGACCCGGCTTCGAAGATGACCTCGCCCGGATAGAAGACTTCTTCAGCACCTCTTGGAAGATGACATCGCCCGGATGGAAGATTTCTTCAGCGCCATTTGGAGGATCACTTCATCGGATGGAAGATTTCTTCAGCGCCCCTTGGATGATCACTTCTGCCGGTCCGGATGTCCTCTTCAGTTCCATCGGTGGCTCGGCTGAGCGAAGACGACTAAAGGTTGGATGATCTTCAGGGGATTAGTGTTAGGTTATTTTAAGGGGGGTTTGGGTTAGATTAGGGGTATGTGGGTGGTGGGTTTTAACGTTAGGGGGGTTGTATTTTTCTTTTACAAGCAAAAAACTGAATTCTTTGAGGCATGCCCCACAAAAGGCCCTTTTAAGGGCTGGTAAGGTAAAAGAGCTTTGAACTTTTTTAATGTAGAATAGGGTAGGGCATTTTTTTATTTTGGGGGGGTTGGTTATTTTATTAGGGGGCTTAGATTAGGTGTAAGTAGCCTAAAATTGTTGTAATATTTTTAAAAATGTTTGTAACTTATTTTTTTTATTTTTTGTAACTTAGCTTTTTTTATTTTTTGTACTTTAGTTAGTTTATGTAATTGTATTTAATTGTAGTTATTTGTAGTTAATTTATTTAATTTATTTAATGATAGTGTAGTGTTAGGTTTAATTGTAACTTAAGATATACGGAGGGTGGTGCATATAGAACATACACCACACTCCTAGGGGGCGCTAACAATAAGCAGCAAACAGTAAGCAGATATATACAGATAATTAAGAGAATATACAATAAACCTAGCACACTTATATCAGATTATTAGAGATGATATGCTCACAAGTGGACCCAGATGATATTGGTATAATCAAATAACAAAATGTCCACACAAAGAATAATCCAAAAGAAAGAAGGCAGCTCTCTGTCATAGGACGGTCATCCTGGTGTGGCGTGATCTATAAGAGAAAGAAGCACAGAGGCACCAACATGGCCTAGTAACGTCACGGCAGTCGGATACAAAACATCAGCAGGATAGGAAATATACTCACAAGTGTAGCGCACCCAAATGGTGCTATTGTGGCAGCCTGGAACATCAAACAGTGGTCCAGCTCACTGGTGTCTCCAGCCAGATAGAGATGATCCTTGGCAAGGGCCTATCCTATGATGCCTATAAGGGCAAAAAAGGCACACACATAGCCCAGTAACGTTTGTACACCAGATAAAAAAGGATTCAAGGTTGTACTTACAGGAAACAAAGCACCACCAGGTGCAATATCAGCAGTACTGGGACCTCTCAGCCGCCCAGTGGACTGTGGAATCCAATTTGCAGGATGCAGAAAATCACCACTTTGGAAGATAGAACTAGCACACACACTCTGCCCCCAAACAGGAGCAGAATAATTGTGATAAAGCAAGTGTATATTTAAAAACTTTTATTTTAAAAACAGCGACATGTTTCTCAGCCACCACAGGCTTTTTCCTCAGGCTATGTTAAAATGTTAACAACACTTGCTTTATAAAGACAATAGAACACATAAAACTAAATCTGATAGGCTAATTAATTTCTAAAGTGTGAACACCTGTTGCACAGGTCAGCAGTTGGTAGGCATGGAAACCCCTATATACAAAGCTCTCATATGTAACACAAACCATTTTGAGCAAATCCCAAATAAGAATAGATATCTCTGTATTAACCTCCATACCATTGCCATACCCAAAATAGACAATATCAATAACCTTGTAACCCTTCAAATTAAGATTAAAAAATGGAAAACAGTAATATAACAATCACAATAAAACATTTGTTATACACCTCAAAATAAAATAATCACAATATGTACAACAATATAATATACCCACATAAAAAAACATAAGCAGGATACATGTATTTTAATAGTCTCTATTCTACATATAATCACATAATATGCCTGACCACATGTATGTTTTATATCACAATAGATCTATATTTTTCCTTTAGTATTATAGACCTTAATTGGTATTGTATCTACATTGTACCCTCCTTTAAAGTGTGACATTTATTTCTCTGCCCTAACAAAAAAGCTCTCATATGTAACACAAACCATTTTGAGCAAATTAAATAAAATGTAAAATGCAACTCTAGAGCACCTAAGCCATAGAAAGATTATTTCATTGTAAGACAGTATAAACCTTTTGGGAAAGAAAAAAAAAAAAGACACAATGACTAACTAATGTTAAACCCTATCTGTGATATCATATATGCAAAATGTATGTACCTATATTTAATATAAATGTACTAGCAAGATATTTATAATATATAATAAAAATGATAAGCCAAGAATAAAGTGTGGAATGTAATCAAAACCTAAAGCTATATCTAAATGACGTGCAGAATATATATATATAAATATGTGTAATCATTGGTCCAACATAAAGATACCCTTGTATCCTATAAATAAGTAATCTGATCATGGTAATCTTATAAGTAATAATAATATTAAAGTGCTATACCGCTAATGAAAGTAGAAAAAAAAAAAAATTGTTACACATGGCGAAATACTAAACAACCACTGTGTAGGATAATGCAAAAACAATCAGCAACCCCTATCTATGTGTGATGTGATATTGGTGTGAAAAAGTGTCAATGTGACCTAGCCTAATAGAGGCCAAAAAAAAAAAATGACACAATGAATAACTAATGTTAAACCCTATCTGTGATATCATATATGCAAAATGTATGTACCTATATTTAATATGAATGTACTAACAAAATATTTGTAATATATAATAAAAATGATAAGCCAAGAATAAAGTGTGGAATGTAATCAAAACCTAAAGCTATATCTAAATGACGTGCAGAAGTATATATGTAAATATGTGTAATCATTGGTCCAACATAAAGATACCCTTGCATCCTATAAATAAGTCATCTGATCATGGTAATCTTATAAGTAATAATAATATTAAAGTGCTATACCGCTAATGTAAGAAAAAAAAAAAAAAAATTGTTACACATGGCGAAATACTAGACAACCACTGTGTAGGATAATGCAAAAACAATCAGCAACCCCTATCTATGTGTGATGTGATATTGGTGTGAAAAAGTGTCGATGTGACCTAGCCTAATAGAGGCAAAAAAAAAAAAAATTAAAAAAAAAATATTGGTATTCAGAATGCTGCCATATCAAGGTTCTCATTGAGCCCATCTGGTTGGAGAGTACCTAATCTTTTAATCCAAAATGTCTCTCTTCTCCTAAGGGTCATTAGAGCATTGGGACAAGATTTTGAAATCATTTCAATAGGTGTTATTTTGATAGGGTTCTTATCTTTTTTGTGATGAGATAAACAATGTCTGGAGACGCTGTGAGATTTGGCTTTTTTCTTAATGTTATAGGAGTGCTCTCCCCATCGTTTTTTTACCTTTCTGCAGGTGCGGCCTATATACTGGGCCCCACATTTACAGTCAAGGAGATATATCACAAAAGAAGTTTCACATGTCATGTGACTCTTATTTTTAAAAATTTCACCCGTATTCGAGGATCTAAAACTAGAAGTCCTATGACAAATATTGCTGCACATGCCACAGCATTTCCTATAACATTTGGAGACTATATTCTTTTTAATTAAAGACCCAACATTAAAGATGTTGGAGCCTACATTGTTGTTTACAATGAATTTGTTTCTTACAATCTTACTGGGTGCTAGAACGGTCTTGAGCGTAGGTGCTCTTCTATATACCACTTTTGGTTTGGTCTCTATAATATTCCTCAGAGTGGAATCATCAGTGAGGATAGACCAGTGTTTATTAAGAATTTTATTAATTGCCATATGGTTTGAATTGTATCTAGTGATAAATAACGGGGGATTTATATCTTTGAAGCCTATTTGATCTTTAGATTTTTTGTTTTTATTAATTTTAAAATAACTTGATCTATCCTCCTCCCTAACCCTATTGATCTCATGATTTATCAGATCTACCGGGTAGCCCTTTTCTAGGAATCTGTCTCCAATAACCCTTGCTTGGATATCATAGTCCTCTATTTGGGAACAATTCCTCCTTATTCTTCTAAATTGCCCATATGGGACATTTAGCTTCCAGCTCTTATAGTGATTGCTTTCATAATGCAGAAAGCTGTTGCAGTCAACAGTCTTAAAAAAGGTTTTAGACCCCACTTTACCATCAGTAGTTTTACTCAGAACTAAGTCAAGAAAATCAATTTCTTGCCGCTGGATATTCTGAGTGAAAGATATACCAAAATTGTTGTGGTTAAGATGATCAATAAACTTATGTATGTCCTCTTCAGACCCTTTGAATAAAAAAATAAGGTCATCTATATAGCGGCCATAGAACACCAGGTTCGCCGCGAATTGCGACTCGTAGATATAAATCTGCTCAAAGTTGCCCATGAACAAATTTGCGAAACTCGGGGCGAACCTGGTGCCCATGGCCGTGCCCTTAATTTGGAGGTAGTATTTACTCTGATAGAGAAAATAGTTATGCTCTAAAATGAATTTTATGAGTTGAAGGAGAAACTCAACTTGTTCAGTGGGCATATAAATATCTTGTACAAGGTAGGAACGTACAGCCCTAATGCCCAACTCGTGCTGGATGTTAGAATACAGAGACCCCACATAGCAGGTGACCCACCAACAATCATCATCCAAGACACATTCCTTTAATTTAGTAATCAAATCGGATGAATCTCTTATGAAAGATGGTAGCGAGATTACAAATTTCTGTAAAAAATGGTCGATATAAGCGGATAGAGAGTCCGTAAGACTCCCTATACCCACAATAATAGGTCTACCCTGAGGTCTGAATGGGTCTTTGTGCACTTTTGGCATATGGTAGTAAAAAGCAGTACAGGGGTATTTAGGGAGACAATAGTCTCTTTCATTTTTGTTTAAAATACCCATGTCCAAGCCCTTCTGTAGAAGTTCTTGTAATGATTCTAAAAATGCCAAAGTGGGGTCTCCATGTAGGATTTTGTAATATTCCTTATCATTCAAGATCCGATCAGCCTCTGCAAGATAGTCCTGCATATTTTGCAGGACTATTCCCCCACCCTTGTCCGCCTGTCTGATGACCAGATCAGATCTATTCATCAGACTATTGAGGGCTTGTCTTTCCATATGGTTAAGGTTATTTTTATATCTCAATTTTTTCTGTTTTTTTGCTAATTTTTCAAGATCTGCTATAACAAGATTAGAGAAGATCTCTATATGGTTACCATTATTCCTTGGAGGCATAAAGCTAGATTTAGGCCTTAGGTTAGTGTGAATATAATCATCAAAGAGGTCTTCCATGAGCATGGAGGGTTCATAAGTGAAACAACCCTCGCTCAAATGGGAATCCATATGATCAGTAGTTATGGGTCTCAAATTATCATTTTTAATTTTTTTGTCTGCAAAATATTTTTGCAGGGATAATTTCCTAACATAACTGTTAACATCCACAAATAATTCGTAGATGTGAAAGTTATTAGAAGGGCTGAAAGACAGACCCCTACCTAGTACTCTAATCTCATCATCGCTTAAAGTATGCGATGAGAGATTAAAAATTCCTTTTTTGTATATCTCTAATTTTTCTTTTTTGCGGGTGATTGATTTCCCTCTGGTTCCTCGTTTGCGAGTCGTCTTTTTTGTCTTTGAGGATATATCGGTCCCATAGGACCGTGCCACACCGGAGGTTCCTGGTTCAACCGCCCCCCCCCCCCCTAAAAAAGGCATATTAGAACTATTTGTACTAGTGGTCGGTTCGTTGTCAGCATTTTGTAGTGCCTGATATCTATTCTGATGTACAAAATTGGGCACTTGTGATCTCTGATCTATATCTTGGTATCCCAATGCTCTACTGGTCTATCCTCACTGATGATTCCACTCTGAGGAATATTATAGGGACCAAACCAAAAGTGGTATATAGAAGAGCACCTACGCTCAAGACCGTTCTAGCACCCAGTAAGATTGTAAGAAACAAATTCATTGTAAACAACAATGTAGGCTCCAACATCTTTAATGTTGGGTCTTTAATTAAAAAGAATATAGTCTCCAAATGTTATAGGAAACGCTGTGGCATGTGCAGCAATATTTGTCATAGGACTTCTAGTTTTAGATCCTCGAATACGGGTGAAATTTTTAAAATTAAGAGTCACATAACATGTGAAACTTCTTTTGTGATATATCTCCTTGAATGTAAATGTGGGGCCCAGTATGTAGGCCGCACCTGCAGAAAGGTAAAAAAACGATGGGGAGAGCACTCCTATAACATTAAGAAAAAAGCCAAATCTCACAGCGTCTCCAGACATTGTTTATCTCATCACAAAAAAGATAAGAACCCTATCAAAATAACACCTATTGAAATGATTTCAAAATCTTGTCCCAATGCTCTAATGACCCTTAGGAGAAGAGAGACATTTTGGATTAAAAGATTAGGTACTCTCCAACCAGATGGGCTCAATGAGAACCTTGATATGGCAGCATTCTGAATACCAATATTTTTTTTTATTTTTTTTTTTGCCTCTATTAGGCTAGGTCACATCGACACTTTTTCACACCAATATCACATCACACATAGATAGGGGTTGCTGATTGTTTTTGCATTATCCTACACAGTGGTTGTCTAGTATTTCGCCATGTGTAACAATTTTTTTCTTACATTAGCGGTATAGCACTTTAATATTATTATTACTTATAAGATTACCATGATCAGATGACTTATTTATAGGATACAAGGGTATCTTTATGTTGGACCAATGATTACACATATTTATATATATACTTCTGCACTTCATTTAGATATAGCTTTAGGTTTTGATTACATTCCACACTTTATTCTTGGCTTATCATTTTTATTATATTTTACAAATATTTTGTTAGTACATTCATATTAAATATAGGTACATACATTTTGCATATATGATATCACAGATAGGGTTTAACATTAGGTAGTCATTGTGTCATTTTTTTTTTATTTTTTTTTGTTGGCCTCTATTAGGCTAGGTCACATTGATACTTTTTCACACCAATATCACATCACACATAAATAGGGGTTGCTGATTGTTTATGCATTATCCTACACAGTGGTTGTTTAGTATTTCGCCATGTGTAACAATTTTTTTTTTATTTTTTTTTTATTTTCTACTTACATTAGCGGTATAGCACTTTAATATTATTATTACTTATAAGATTACCATGATCAGATGACTTATTTATAGGATACAAGGGTATCTTTATGTTGGACCAATGATTACACATATTTATATATATATATTCTGCACGTCATTTAGATATAGCTTTAGGTTTTGATTACATTCCACACTTTATTCTTGGCTTATCATTTTTATTATATATTATAAATATCTTGCTAGTACATTTATATTAAATATAGGTACATACATTTTGCATATATGATATCACAGATAGGGTTTAACATTAGTTAGTCATTGTGTCTTTTTTTTTTTTTTTCCCAAAAGGTTTATACTGTCTTACAATGAAATAATCTTTCTATGGCTTAGGTGCTCTAGAGTTGCATTTTACATTTTATTTAATTTGCTCAAAATGGTTTGTGTTACATATGAGAGCTTTTTTTTTAGGGCAGAGAAATAAATGTCACACTTTAAAGGAGGGTACAATGTAGATATAATACCAATTAAGGTCTATAATACTAAAGGAAAAATATAGATCTATTGTGATATAAAACATGCATGTGGTCAGGCATATTATGTGATTATATGTAGAATAGAGACTATTAAAATACATGTATCCTGCTTATGTTTTTTATGTGGGTATATTATATTGTTGTACATATTGTGATTATTTTATTTTGAGGTGTATAACAAATGTTTTTATTGTGATTGTTATATAACTGTTTTCCATTTTTTAATCTTAATTTGAAGGGTTACAAGGTTATTGCTATTGTCTATTTTGGGTATGGCAATGGTATGGAGGTTAATACAGAGATATCTATTCTTATTTGGGATTTGCTCAAAATGGTTTGTGTTACATATGAGAGCTTTGTATATAGGGGTTTCCATGCCTACCAACTGCTGACCTGTGCAACAGGTGTTCACACTTTAGAAATTAATTAGCCTATCAGATTTAGTTTTATGTGTTCTATTGTCTTTATAAAGCAAGTGTTGTTAACATTTTAACATAGCCTGAGGAAACAGCCTGTGGTGGCTGAGAAACATGTCGCTGTTTTTAAAATAAAAGTTTTTAAATATACACTTGCTTTATCACAATTATTCTGCTCCTGTTTGGGGGCAGAGTGTGTGTGCTAGTTCTATCTTCCAAAGTGGTGATTTTCTGCATCCTGCAAATTGGATTCCACAGTCCACTGGGCGGCTGAGAGGTCCCAGTACTGCTGATATTGCACCTGGTGGTGCTTTGTTTCCTGTAAGTACAACCTTGAATCCTTTTTTATCTGGTGTACAAACGTTACTGGGCTATGTGTGTGCCTTTTTTGCCCTTATAGGCATCATAGGATAGGCCCTTGCCAAGGATCATCTCTATCTGGCTGGAGACACCAGTGAGATGGACCACTGTTTGATGTTCCAGGCTGCCACAATAGCACCATTTGGGTGCGCTACGCTTGTGAGTATATTTCCTATCCTGCTGATGTTTTGCATCCGACTGCCGTGACGTTACTAGGCCATGTTGGCGCCTCTGTGCTTCTTTCTCTTAATTGTAACTTAGGTTAGGATTTATTTTACAGGTAATTTTGTATTTCTTTTAGCTAGGTAGTTATTAAATAGTTAATAACTATTTATTAACTATTCTAACTAGCTAAAATGTTACCTGTAAAATAAATATAAATCCTAAGATAGCTACAATGTAATTATTAATTATATTGTAGCTATCTTATGGTTTATTTTACAGGTAAGTATTTAGTTTTAAATATGAATAATTTATTAAAGTATAGTGTAGTGTTAGGTGTAATTGTAACTTAGGTTAGTTTTTTTTTTACAGGTACATTTCTCTTTATTTTAGCTAGGTAAGCTATTAAATAGTTAATAACTATTTAATAGCTATTGTACCTAGTTAAAATAAATTGAAAGGTACCTGTAAAATAAAAATAAATCCTAAGATAGCTACAATATAATTATTATTTATATTGTAGCTATATTATGGTTTATTTTAAAGGTAAGTATTTAGTTTTAAATAGGATTAATTTAGTTCATAATAGAAATATTATTTAGATTTATTTAATTAATATTTAAGTTAGGGGGGTGTTAGGGTTAGTGTTAGACTTAGGTTTAGGGGTTAATAAATGTATTACAGTGGCTGCGGTGTAGTGGTGGGCAGGATAGGAGTTAATAAATGTATTATAGGTGGCGACGGTGTAGGGGGGCAGATTAGGGGTTAATAAATTTAATATAGGTTGCGGCAGGGTCAGGGAGCGGCGGTTTAGGGGTTAAACTATTTATTTATTTGCGGCGAGGTGCGGGATCGGCAGGATAGGGGTTAATAACTTTATTATAGGGGGGGCAGGATAAGGGGTTACTAGGTATCATGTAGGTGGTGGTGGGCTCAGGGAGCGGCGGTTTAGGGGTTAATATGTATAGAGTAGCTTACAGTGGGCTCCGTGAGCGGCGGTTTAGGGGTTAATCATTTTATTTAGTTGCGGCGGTGTAGGGGGGGACAGATTAGAGGTGTTTAGACACGGGGTACATGTTAGGGTGTTAGGTGTAGACAGTTCTCATAGGAATCAATGGGATGTCTGGCAGCAGCGAACTTGTACTTTCACTATGGTCAGACTCCCTTTGATTCCTATGGGATCCGCCGCCTCTAGGGTGGCTGTTTGAAAACCAGGTACGCTGGGCCGTAAAAGTGTACCTGCTAGTTTTTTGATAACTAGCAAAAGTAGTCAGATTGTGCCGCACTTGTGTGCGGAACATCTGGAGTGAAGTAAGAATCGATCTGTGTCGGACTGAGTCCGGTGGATCGAAGTTTACGTCACAAAATTCTACTTTTGCCGGTCTCTAGCCTTTGATAACTAAGGCGAATCAGCCTCGCCACAAATACGCTTCTTTACTATATTATGTGTTGTAAACACTCTCTTGTTCATTGTAAAATGCACTTGTAGGTCCCATTAAGGGTCAGATTACAAGTGAAGTACAAAATATTGCTTTTGGTAAAACGATATTTGTGCTCCACTTTGTAATATCAGCACAAGCAAATGTGAACTGGTATTTAAAGTTTGGTGCAATGTGAATGTGACCTTCCGTTTGAATTGCACGGAAGTATTGCACTCACAAGAGCGCACTTCCATAGGCTCCAACAGGAGACTTACCGCAGTCATGTGTGGGAATAGATACCATCAGTTTCCAGACCCTCCGTTCTCCTACCTCAAAGTCACCATCCTCCGTGTACCTGATATAGAGCACAGTCTTTCAGACACAGGACCGTGCAGGTGTAAGCGTCATAACAACTCTGATGTGCGTTTCGGTACTCTGCCCTTTGTCAAGAAGATTGTAGGTGTGTATTCACAGGTTGCTTTTAGTAGGTCAAATACTAAATCCTGATTGGAGCAACCCATACACACTCCACATATGTACATGTTACGAAAACCTAACCAATGTCTTTCATTCAGATACAGCAGCTAAGTTCTAACTTTTAACTAATTATGTTAATTCTGGCTAAATCAGCGAATCCTAGATTTATACACGAACTTGCCACCCTAACTTTAATTTGAAGAAATTAATCTTATTTGTGTACTAAGGCTACACGATAATCTACAGATCATTAATTTCAAAGTTAAAAATGTTTTAAATTGTCTCCAGTCAATTGAGAAAACAATGTAACCATTTATTACCATGCAGCCATTCCCCAGAGATATTGACCACAAGGTTATCATCCCTTATCTCCTGTCCTGTCTTATTTATATTTGATATCCTGTGTAACGTTTTGTATTTCTTGCTCTCCAAACATTTTCTAAAGGCTGTCAAGTCTCCTTCTAATTTAGATTTAAAATTAAGGAATTCTAACTCTGTTTTTAATTCCTTAATGGCCAGTTCCACTATATCTATATCTTGTTGCATTTTTGGCAATTCTTTCTGGATGTATTCAATCGTTAGAATAATAATATCATATGAGCATTTATTTAAGATGCCCCCAAATTTGTCACAGTACTCAATATTGTCTCTGAATAATGTGTGATTTAGATGACTTCTTAGACCCCTAGGGATCTGTTTTGTCTAAAATATTCTGCCAAGGTGACAGAGTGTAAATCATACACAATCTTTTGTCTGCTCATTTGTTCTAAAGTTATTGGTTCCTTGTTATCCTGCTTTGTACCAAGGAAATCTTTATTCCCTGTGCATAATGTGGCTATCTGTAAAGCATCCAAATCCGAGTAAGCAAACATTTTAGAACCCTCTATAGTTGCTAATATAAAAAATCTATGCTGCAAGCATGCAAGTCACAGACTAATGTAAATACAATTAATTTATACAGTGACAGCACCGCTAACATTCAATCAAATAATTCACTTAAATGCTCGTTCCTGGGCTAGGGTCTCGTCTCTTTACCCTGTAATTTAATAATAAAAAAATCCCAGCACCTGAGTTTTAGAATGCTTTAATTTATTTCATCCAAAACATTTTTTAACTTTAGACAGCATAAGTCAGGGGGAACATGTTCACATACTCATCTTCACACAAACCCTATCCACCATACATAAGCCGCTCCAAAATGCTAAGTAATCATACTCTTCTCAGCCAATCAATAGAAAAGAATAGAAAGGGGGAAAAAAAGAAAAAAATGACAATTGTATCGCCCCCAAGGCGTCCCAAGGGGGAATGACCAACAACACCTGCCAAAAATAAAAAAGTTCACAACCTCAGTTGTTTATAGATGTTTCTATAGTACAAAGATGATATTTCCTGACAGTCTCTTCAGAAATTGCAGCTACTAATAAGATCCAATGGAATACTATCCCAATTTTACTTTTGTGAAGAGCATCTGTAATCCATTGTGTAATACGATATTATCGTCTCCGACAATTCAAGTACCATATAATGCTCAGAGTGATTCTCATAAAGAACTATCCCAGTGTCCTTATCGGTACCAGTTATATTATTCATAAGCTGCATAGATTCCAAGACAATCTTCAATTATACTCCAATTACATCAGGGTAACTGATGATATCTATTCCCACACATGACTGCGGTAAGTCTCACTGATGCCTTATACACCATGGAGCATTGGACAGAATTTAAGACCCAGGTAATACTGGTATCCACATAATACTGTGAGTGGCTGCTGTAGGGGTATACAAAGCGGGTGATGAAGCCGTATACTAAGTGGTTGACTTTTTGAGTATAGTGAGTGAAGATTACTACTGTGTGAAGTTGGGACTGTTTATTATATAACTCTGTCATATACAGTATACTGGTTCAAGAGAAGGTTTATGTGTGCTAGCAGATGCGAGATACAGGAGCCCCAGTTTTATAATTACGCTGAGAGTATAATTGAATATTTTCTTGGAATCTATGCAGCTTATGAATAATAGAACTGATACCGATAAGGACACTGGGATAGTTCTTTATGAGAATCACGCTGAGCATTATATGGTACTTGAATTGTCGGAGACGATAATATCGTAATACACACTGGATTACAGATGCTTTTCCCAAAAGTAAAATTGGGATAGTATTCCATTGGATCCTATTAGTAGCTGCAATTTCTGAAGAGACTGTCAGGAGATATTATCTTTGCACTATAGAAACATCTATACTGAGGCTGTGAACTTTTTTATTTTTGGCAGGTGTTACTGGTCATTCCCCCTTGGGATGCCTTGGGAGCGATACAATTGTCAATTTTTTTCTTTTTTTTTTTTCCTTTTTTCCCCTTTTTTTCTTTACTATTGATTGGCTGAGTAGAGTGTTATTAATTGGCTAGCATTTTGGGCTTATGTATGGTGGGTGGGGTTTGTGTGAAGATGAGTATGTGAACATGTTCCCCCTGACTTATGCCGTCTAAAGTTAAAAAATGTTTTGGATGAAATAAATGAAAGACTCAGGTGCTGGGATTTTTTTATTATTAAATTACAGGGTAAGGAGACTAGACCCTATCCCGGGCATGAGCATAATGCATTTAAGTTATTTATTTGATTGAATGGTAGCGGTCCTGTCACTGTATACATTTAATATATATTTATGTGTTAATATGTGTATAAACACATATTAATACATACATATATACAGGAGTCAAGTCCTATGAACAAAAGTGTTGGAACTCAACAAGACTTCCACCCCAAAACAATTAATATTGTTTTATACACACACATACAAACACTATATTTAGATGTACAGGGAGTGCAGAATTATTAGGCAAGTTGTATTTTTGAGGATTAATTTTATTATTGAACAACAACCATGTTCTCAATGAACCCAAAAAACTCATTAATATCAAAGCTGAATAGTTTTGGAAGTAGTTTTTAGTTTGTTTTTAGTTATAGCTATTTTAGGGGGATATCTGTGTGTGCAGGTGACTATTACTGTGCATAATTATTAGGCAACTTAACAAAAAACAAATATATACCCATTTCAATTATTTATTTTTACCAGTGAAACCAATATAACATCTTAACATTCACAAATATACATTTCTGACATTCAAAAACAAAACAAAAACAAATCAGTGACCAATATAGCCACCTTTCTTTGCAAGGACACTCAAAAGCCTGCCATCCATGGATTCTGTCAGTGTTTTGATCTGTTCACCATCAACATTGCGTGCAGCAGCAACCACAGCCTCCCAGACACTGTTCAGACAGGTGTACTGTTTTCCCTCCTTGTAAATCTCACATTTGATGATGGACCACAGGTTCTCAATGGGGTTCAGATCAGGTGAACAAGGAGGCCATGTCATTAGATTTTCTTCTTTTATACCCTTTCTTGCCAGCCACGCTGTGGAGTACTTGGATACGTGTGATGGAGCATTGTCCTGCATGAAAATCATGTTTTTCTTGAAGGATGCAGACTTCTTCCTGTACCACTGCTTGAAGAAGGTGTCTTCCAGAAACTGGCAGTAGGACTGGGAGTTGAGCTTGACTCCATCCTCAACCCGAAAAGACCCCACAAGCTCATATTTGATGATACCAGCCCAAACCAGTACTCCACCTCCACCTTGCTGGCGTCTGAGTCGGACTGGAGCTCTCTGCCCTTTACCAATCCAGCCACGGGCCCATCCATCTGGCCCATCAAGACTCACTCTCATTTCATCAGTCCATAAAACCTTAGAAAAATCAGTCTTGAGATATTTCTTGGCCCAGTCTTGATGTTTCAGCTTGTGTGTCTTGTTCAGTGGTGGTCGTCTTTCAGCCTTTCTTACCTTGGCCATGTCTCTGAGTATTGCACACCTTGTGCTTTTGGGCACTCCAGTGATGTTGCAGCTCTGAAATATGGCCAAACTGGTGGCAAGTGGCATCTTGGCAGCTGCACGCTTGACTTTTCTCAGTTCATGGGCAGTTATTTTGCGCCTTGGTTTTTCCACACGCTTCTTGCGACCCTGTTGACTATTTTGAATGAAACGCTTGATTGTTCGATGATCACGCTTCAGAAGCTTTGCAATTTTAAGAGTGCTGCATCCCTCTGCAAGATATCTCACTATTTTTGACTTTTCTGAGCCTGTCAAGTCCTTCTTTTGACCCATTTTGCCAAAGGAAAGGAAGTTGCCTAATAATTATGCACACCTGATATAGGGTGTTGATGTCATTAGACCCCACCCCTTCTCATTACAGAGATGCACATCACCTAATATGCTTAATTGGTAGTAGGCTTTTGAGCCTATACAGCTTGGAGTAAGACAACATGCATAAAGAGGATGATGTGGTCAAAATACTCATTTGCCTAATAATTCTGCACTCCCTGTATATAATCTATACATTTTGGTTAAATAAAGCAAATTAAAACCTATAAATGGTTGAATGGTTGTCTTTGGGCCTGGGACTCCAACTCTGTCAAGGAGTCTCATTCACTTAAGGTGCAATAGTCCTATTTCTGCTGAGGGTAGCTAAATTACCCCAAACAAGCCACACAGAAGTGTAAATATAATTTGTTACATACATTGTGGGGTGATCACATAGCAGGACCGCTAAAAGACTTGCATTTAGTGTATTGTAGGAAGTGTTACTGCCCAATACTAGAAGATCTCACTATCCCTCTAACCAGACTGAGCTCCAGTTTCTCCCACCAAAAACAGCAGTGTTTACTGAAGGGTTTCTGTTCTCTGTCCGGGGTGGGAACTTAGTTCCACCTGCACAAATAGTGCAGGAACTACGTTTACATGTGTTCGACCTCGACTTGACCCCTGAATTTAAATATGTATAACACCATATACATATATATTTACAGGGAACATGCAGTTCCCCATATACCACAATGTAAAGGCACTTTTCAGTTCCTTGCCTGCCACTTTTAACCCCTAAAAACTGCTTCATGCAGTTTTAAAAATAAAAATGCTACCTATTTTTCTCTAATATGAACCTCACACTTTATTTTGGGGCAATTGGGGGACATTTAGAAAATTAACTAGAACTTGTAGTAGCAATAACTAGCCACTTGGAATGGATGGTTATTTACTGTGTGCCTGTAAACGGGTGTATTTGCACATTTATGGCCACACAATAAATTAACGCTCCATTTGTAATCTAGCCTTAAATGATTTATAAACACAAAAACATAATTTTTAAGAATATTTTAAAGTGAAATATAAAAATTCAAAAATTTGCCCTAAAAATCACTTAAAAATACAGACAAAATACCTTATACCCATAGGCATACCGCATACTGAAGCAGCATCTGAGGTGGGCTTACCTCACTATTGTGTAACCTTGAATTGTTTAATATATACTACCCTTTTTAGTGGTTTACAAGCAAAGAATCCTATAGAACCTATCGTCACCCCACTACCTGATAAATTCAGGTATTCACATAGATACTAGCTTCTCTCCCCACTATACCTCCACTATGGACCTTTAGCCCTCTTTAGATCATGTAACAGTCACTAAATACCTCTAAGTCTATACCGGCTCTCAAGATTAAAGCCATGAGACTGCCCCCACACTTCCCTGATAGCCTTAAAAGACTTTAGTAGTTTTAACCTTCTCTTTCCCCGCTTGGCATGAATATCCTTATACCCGAGCAGAGGTTTCCAGGATGTTGTAAATATTTAATCTACTTTACTCAATATGTGTTCCTCATGAGCCCTGTATCTCTTTTATCCTTCTGCTTAAATGTAGTAATAGCAGCATAAGGTGGCATGTTCTAACACTAGTAACCCTGTGACATTCCCTACACAGTTAACACCACACTTTAGTAGTTACTCGATGTGGGAAATATGCAAGTATTGACCCCCTCCATCAGTCCCGGCACTAGCCATCAAGCCCACCCCTGATTGGACTAGTCTGGTATTCCCTTTGCGCCCTCATAGGCCTATTACCAGCCCAGAAGTAGTTTATCTCCCTAGACTTGCCCTTACTCTTAGGCTTAACCGCCCTCCAGACATAATTAGCATATTTTCTCACACAACTCAACTCTAGTTAGCCATGAAGTATAGATAATTTCAGATCTCACCCCCATCTAGATAGGGGCAATTCACTTTGTGTGATCATATCCTAACCTTATCTAAGCCCAATATCTTTTTCATCAATCCAGCACCAGGTTATGTCGCTTACATTCCTAGACTCATTTGTTATCCTTTTGAATCCTATAATCCTAAGAGTTCTACCCAGTCCCTTGTGCTCCTTCAAGCTTTTAAGACAGGTTAAATTGTATTTATTTGATATGTGCACTGTGCCTAAGAGCAAAATATATGTATCTAATTTGCATATGAGTATTTACCTTTTTTTCCTAAATGCTGTAATGATAGTATATGGTAGCATACCTTTAAACTAATAGATGTGTAACATTCTTTACAAAGGTAACACTATACTTAAACAACTCTACTTATCCAAGACCTAACTCAACCCCGCATATATACATAGTCTCAACACATAGACCTTCTTCCATATTCAAAGATTCTCAACCCACTTTATTTGAGTCCCTTATAGATCCACATTAAGCCCTTGAGGCTATTCCCTGTCTCCTCTCCACTAAAAACACTGAACAATACTTATAATGCAGCCTTTGGCCACACTTAATACTGAACATTGGTGGGCGATCCTTTACAGCCATCCATTCCTCTTTTCCTTCTCAACACACAGACTCACTGTATCAATCTTAATCCTCTTCATTTGTGGCCACTCCTCCAGGAAGAATATCCATAATAGGCACCTGGTGCCTCTCCCGAGATCATTCATACCCCCCACCCATAATGTGCCCCTCTTTAAGAGTGGACTACCCAACCGGTTTATCTTGTCAATACCGCAACCCTATTAGTTTAATACAAGAGCTGCCCTTTTGTTTGAATAAGCACCGAATATCTTACACCCCCCCTTTTTTTTCTTCTTTTTTTGCCTCTTTCTCTTTCCCCTCTGCTCTCTTCCTCTTACTCCCTTTCTTCTCTTCTTTTTCTCCCTTTTTTTGATACACTGCATTAAATTATGGCGCTATCACTCACCTCTCACAATGTTAGGGGCCTCAACACTCCTAGTAAACGAAGTAGGCTCCTGCGCTTCCTTAACCATGCGAAGTCCAAGATAGCATTCTTACAGGAGACCCACTGGGTGGAGGGTACCACGATCCCACTTAAATCCAAAAAGTACCCAGTGGTTGAAACTGCATCCTTCATGAGCAAGTCCAGAGGGGTAGCAATTCTATTACATAAGAGCATTCTCTTTGGACGTCCATGCAGACCCCCAGGGGCGCTTCCTGGTTTTAAATTGTAAGTTGGAGGGTATCCCATACACACTAGCATCTTATTATGGGCCCAATTCTGGCCAGATCCAGTCTCTCACAAGACAGGTAACCTATTACTTGCAGGGGACTTCAACATGGTTCTTGACACCCTTTTGGATAGACACTCCTCTAGAAATAGGGCCTATGATCCCTCCCTACTCAAAATCACCAAGCAATTCAATACTCTAATTGCGCACCACAATCTGTTTGACGTCTGGCGATCACTGCACCCCACTACTAGAGACTAGTCATATTTTTCTGCAGTGCACAATTCTTACTCGCGCATTGATATTATTTTCTGTGAACCGCGATCGCTAGACTCCATACAGACCACATGGATTCCAAATTGCACCTGGTTGGATCATTCTCCCATACACATATCAATGCATTCTCCTATTACCCTGACTTCCAGACCTTCTTGGAAGCTACCTGAACATTTGTTAGCCGAGATTGATAATATTAATCTAGTAAAGCAGGAAATCAGGCAATCCATTAATGACAATGGGGCAGTATGTTTATGGAGCTCACTCAAGGCCTATATTTGGGGTATTTTCCTTAAATTAGTAGCCAAGCATAAAAAAACAGGGGGGGGGGACCCTTGCGCAACTACACATATGACTCCGTTCTCTGGTCTCTCAACATAAAAACACTCTTGACCCAAAATCCCTTGTACAGCTGGAGGAAGTGAATGCACAAATTGCCAATATAGAGAACACCAGACTGCAGTGGCAGGTGCAGAAAATTAAACAAATCTACTACACAAAAGGGAACAAGGCAGTCCACCTCCTGGCCAATAAATTAAGGCAACAAACGGCCGATGCCTGAATACCCTACCTTAAGACACAGAATGGCCCAGTCCGTCTCCCCACAGATATAGGCAAAGCATTTGCCAAATATTACCAGGATCTTTATAATCTGAAAGATACCCTAGATTGCCCTACCCCCACTTCTGCAAAAATCATGACCTTTCTTGACCCGCTCTCTCTTCCAACGCTCACAAAAGAACAGAAAGTCTATATAGACGCGACTCTCACTCCACAAAAGATAAAGCTAGCTATCAAATCCTTAAAACACCATAAGGTCCCAGGCCCGGGCGGCTTTACAGCTATTTTTTATAAACAGTTTAGTCCCCTCATTGTTCCCCTACTTACTAGAGTCTCCTCTCTAGCAGGTAAAAAAGGTTCCCTCCCTCCCGAATTCCTAACTGCTACAATAAAAGCCATTCTGAAACCTGGTAAAGAACCTAATGCCTGTGAAAACTTTCGTCCTATATCCCTCTTAAACCTAGATACGAAGCTATTTGGTGAGACTCACGCTGGGCAGAGAGGGCCCTGACAATACTAGATGTCGCTTAAACGTATTTCTTGAGGCCAAACGAAGGCGTTTGAAGGTGTGTGAATTAGTTATACCTTTTTGAAGTTCTAAACAAATTTGACTTTCCGCCTCACTTTTTCACATGTGTTAAAGCTCTTTTTACCTCTCCCTCAGCATCAGTCAGAGGTTTAGGGTTCCTATCCCTCTCCTTCCCAATCACTAATGGTACTCGGCAGGGTTGCCCCTTGTCCCCTCTAATTTTCGCACTGGTAATGGAGCCACTAGCTGTAGCACTTCGCTCTAATGATGACATTAAAGGAATAAACTTGGCAGAGAGCATCCAAAAGACCGCTTTATTTGCAGATGACCTCACAGTACTTCTGAGCGACCCTATCCATTCCCTTCCGGCTCTATTTGATCTTCTACAAACCTTTGGAGCAGTTAGTTATTATAAACGTAATGTGCATAAAATGGATGCATACGCAATTAACATGCCTGATATAAAATACTATACACTCAAAAGGAGATACACTTTCAATTGGTCGCGGCAACGCCTCAAACATCTAGGAGTCTTCCTCTCCTGTAATATTTTGACTGTCGTTGAATCTAACTTTTACCCCTTCTTCATTCTTTCCAAAAATCTGTAGACCACTGGAATATTCCCAGCATCTCATGGTTGTGTAGAGTAGTAGCCTTCAAGATGACTCTTCTGCCCAAGCTTACTTATCTTTTCCGAACCTTACCGATTCCTATTCCTAATTCTCTAATTGGGAAATTTCATCTCCTGTGCAACAAATTCATTTGGAAGGGTAAACACCCGAGAGTGGCTACTAGAATTCTGCAACAACCATTTCTAAGTGGTGGCTCTGGCGCCCCTAACCTGGCATACAATTATGAAGCCTCTAGATTGTCCCATATCCTCCCATGGAATTCTGAAACTTTGGATTGTATGTAGTGGATATTAGAACAAGCTACCTTGTCAAGCCCACTTACACTTTCGGACTTATTATGGATCCCTAAGCACATCAGGGCCTCTCTTGATATTCAAAACTTCATTCTTCTTTGAGCCTTAAAATTTTGCGATAAAACTCACTCTCTTCCCCAAATTGCACCTCACCCTTCCCTGATCCATACGCTCTCTGGCTTACTTTGTGCCCTTCAAGATTTGCACCCCTCAATAGGGCACTCCCATGGAATCATTAGCATACAAGATCTATTCCCCAATATACAACTAATGACCATCGCAAATTTCTGCTCCACATTTCAACCTTCTCAACTATTGCAGTTTGAGTTCTGGAGACTGAAAAGCCTTCTACACTCATGGGGATTCACGACCCTCCCTTTGCAAGCCCCTACAGCATGGGAACAAAGATGGCATACAGCCAAAAGAATTCCTAAAGCCATGTCAATATCTTACCAAGATATCCTCAACCCTCCCACTTATCTTAAGTTGGCCTACATAATTTCGTGGGAAAGAGATCTGCAGTTTCAAGCTACTCCAGAAGAATGGTCTAGAGCTATGTTAGGAACTAAACAAGCTCTTCATTGTGTCACATTATTAGCACTGTATCTCAAGATATGCATGCAATGGCACATGACTCCGTTGAAACTTTTTAAAATATCTCCATTAAACTCTCCGCTCTGCTGGAGAGGATGTGGCCAAAAAGGCTCACCAGCACACTTGTGGTGGGAATACCCTACCCTGCGGCCCCTATGGACTATGCTCTCTCACAGGTGCACTGATGTGGACCCGGCCCTTTGGTCAAGGCCACAGAAAGTATTATTCCACTTGGATGTGGGGTTTCCTCTCTCCCCTATGGGCCTCCTCAGCATCTATTTACTGACTGCTGTTAAACTAGCTATCGCCCGTCTTTGGAAACAAACCAATCTCCCTAGCTGGCCTGATATCACCAAAACCATGGACTACCTAGAAGTAATGGAAAGTCCCATCTTCACTGTAAAAAACAAGGTTACCTTGCATTGTCAATCTTGGGAATTATGGAGGAGAATTACATTTCCCAGAACCTATAATTGAAGAAGGGACAAATAAACCCCTTGACCTTTTAATCTCTTATCTTTTCCCCCTATTCCTTTCTCCCCCCTCTATTATTATTATTTTTTTTCTTCTTCTCTTTCTCTCTCCTTCTCCCTTTTCTCTCCCCCTTCTACTAAAACTTTGCTCCTGTTTCATTCTCATATTCGGTGCACCTCCTTCAAATGTTGCATTTTATTGTATTCACAAGTCCTTTCTATTAACATCCAGCTATACACACTCACATTTAGCATATGTATTCACCTATATACAGTATATACCATACCCACTAAACCTTATAATTGTAACCCCATGACTGCATCAAGATATTCTTTGTTTATTGGTTACTGTTGGTTTTGCGTGTTCGATATTTTGACACAACTGTTATTTCTAAAAATTGTATGTAAAAAGAGGTTGTAACTTTACTTTGTAATATACCATCTCTGTTGCTCTAACCTTTTCTTGTTAAAAAACCCTCACATTGTAAAAATTGTATAATGTCATCTAATGTACATGAGTATATTATTGTACGTGTTGAAAACCTCAATAAAAATTTACTTAAAAAAATAAATAAATCCAAAATGACACTGATGCATTAAGTTCAGTTTAATTAAGGAATTGGCATTATCCATTGCTTTTTTTATGGATATGTTATTTTATTTAAAAGATTAACACCCTAAATGGAGCTATACTTTCCATACAAACAAAATAAAAATAATCTATGTTTTTTAGAGAGTGTAATTTTTTTTTGTTTACACATTTAACTTGCAGTTTTATTCAATTGGATACATAGATGCTGGATGGTTTTATTTGAAAATTATACAGGCGTTTAACAAATCTTTATGACATAATGCTATTGTCTGTGCACTTATTTTAGTTTAGTAATCATTTTTCAGGATAATGAGTTCTTAAGGGACAATACAGCAACTAGAATATTATATAAATATATCCATTACATAACATTCTCATTAGTTGCAGAGTTTTTAAAGAAACCATATTATAGCTTTGTAAAGTATAAACATTTCTTCAAAGCACCTGAAGGTTGCTTACTTTGTGCAGCCTTAGATAACTGTACTATACAATGTTATACTGTATGTTCAATAATAATTTGTTTAATAATTATACAATTTAAATTTGTTGAAAAATGCATTAATATGTATACTGTTTGTCCAATAAAGTTTGTAATTTTCCCTGTTTATGTAATACTAATTTTGCTCAAATTAAATAACATTGCATATTTTTATTGTGTTGCCTTCAAAGGGACATGCTAACTTAAAAATTAAGTGCTCTAAATTGCTAGGGCATGTATTTTTTCATTGGCGTCTCTTTCTAACTATGAGAACCATTCTAGCCAATCAGGATTGTCATGTAAAGTGCATCACACTTATTTGTGTGGGGTTTTCATATTGAAATAAATTCCATACTACAGTACAACTCCAAAAATCCGGACCCCGGAAATCCGGACAACCCGAGAATCCGGACTCCGGCGCGATCACACCTTCCGGGTGTTGGTTTCTCAAAGCGCATGCAAATTTCAGTGCGGGTGCGGTAACAAGTGAAATCTGAGCTCCACAACTAGTACATGACCGGTACCTGTGCAGGTATTTCGCATCTTTACACTGCACAGTACCGTTATACAGTACTGTACCACCAATGTCTCCTAAAGTGGATAAACAGAAGCGTAGGAGAAACACTCTAAAATTGAGTGAGAAACTTGAAATCATCAAAAAACTTGAATCAGGGGTTAGTGTTTCTGTTCTAATGGAAACATATGACATTGGAAAGTCTACCATTTATGATATAAAAAATGCCAAAAATAAAATTCTACAGTTTACAGCCTCATCTGAGCCTTACAACAAAATTGCAGAAAGAAAAAGTTTACATAAGCCAAAGTTAGAAAATCTTGATAAGGTTTTGCATGAATGGTTTTTGATTAAACGATCAGAAGGTATGGCAATTTCTGGGCCAATGCTTATCACCAAAGCAAAATCTTTTAAGGAGCAAATGAACATTGATTCTGAATGTAACTTTAGCAGTGGGTGGCTTAGGAATTTTAAAATGCGTCATGGTATTAGACAGCTAAATGTTGTTGGAGAAAGGCAGTCAGCTGATGCACATGCTGCAGCAGATTATAGTGCAACATTTGAAAAAGTTGTCATTGACTATGATCTCACACCTGATCAAGTTTACAATGCAGATGAAACAGGTGTTTTCTGGAAATGTCTGCCCACTAAAACTCTGGCTGGAAACCAAGAATGAAATGCTAAAGGTTTTAAGATGAATAAAGAAAGACTTACTGTCCTCACCTGTGCTAATGCTTCTGGACAGCATAAAATCAAGCTTCTGGTGATTGGCAAATATAAGCGCCCATGGGCATTTAAAGGAGTTTTGCACCTCCCTGTGACTTATAAAGCTCAAAAAAATGCTTGGATGGACAAAGACATTTTTCAAGATTGGTTTGTTAATGATTTTATTCCATCAGTCCGCCAGAACCTAACAAATTTGGGAAAACCTGCTAACACAAAGTGCTTGCTGCTTCTTGACAACTGTAGGGCTCACCCCCATGAATCAAAATTAGTGTCTGATTGTGGAAATATTTTTGCATCTTACTTGCCACCAAATGTTACATCACTAATTCAGCCCATGGACCAAGGAGTCATTAGGAACTTCAAATGCCATTATAAAAATGACTTTATGATGAAAATGTTAAACAAGGATGTTGATTCTATAGAATTTCAACGTAGCTTTACAATAAAAGATGCAGTGTTTTCTCTTGTAACTGCATGGAACTCAGTCAAGCCTGTAACTCTTTTAAGAGCTTGGCGAAAGTTATGGCCAAATGTGATGCATGGAGAGCTAGAGTGTGAGGAAAATGAAGATCTTGAAGGGTTCCTTGTAGAGCAGAGAGCATCTGAAGTGAATGAACTCATGCAATCTGTCAAATTAGCCCAGGAAGACAACCCTCTATGCAAACTTAATGAAGAGGACCTAGAAGAGTGGATATGCATTGAAGATGATGTTGAGATTGCAGCCACTTTTACTGATCAAGAAATCGTTGACAGCATCACAAATCCAGATCAGACAGAGGAGCACACTTCTGAAAAATCTGATGAAGAAGATGACAGACTTGAAACTGAAAAGGTATCTTGGGCTACTGCTGAAAAATGCATGGAAACCATTGTGAGATTTGTGGAACAAAACCATAGCTTTACACTCCAAGACGTCATGCAAGTGCACATGGTGCAAAATAATTTTATCACAAAGAAATTACAAAGTCGCAGACAATGTGACATACGAATATATTGACAGAAAACAACAGAAGCATCTGCCATCCAAACTACCAATCAACTGCAGCAGCAAACACTCACAACACTCAATCCACAAACAGATCACCTTGCACAGCAGGAAGAAGAAGAAAACATGTCATATGCAGGTACAGTACTGTACTTTATTTTAATACTGTAAAAATGAAACGCCTTACACAGTGCAGTATTTACTAAAAAAACATCTCTTTTTATCTTTTAAAACAGAGGAAACATCTGCTAATAGCCATCCTGCATCGCAGAAGCTCAGTTCACAAGCGGATCACCAGGTGTAGCAGGTGTTAGCATTCAGTGAACAAGCAGTTCAGCATGTACCGAAGAAATATCCTTTGTATGTTGAATGGTTTTATTACATTTGTATAATTATACTTCAATAAAGCTTCTTTGAAAAAAAAAACAAAAAAAAAATCATAACTAAAGTGCTAAAAAGTACACTAACACCCATAAACTACCTATTAACCCCTAAACCGAGGCCCTCCCGCATCGCAAACACTAAAATAAAATTATTAACCCCTAATCTGCTGCTCTGGACACTGCCGCCACCTATATTATATTTATGAACCCCTAATCTGCTGCCCCCAACATTGCAGACACCTACATTATAATTATTAACTCCTAATCTGCCTTCCCCAATGTCGCTGCAACCTACCTACACTTATTAACCTCTAATCTGCTGCCCCCAATGTCGTCACCACTATAATAAACATATTAACCCCTAAAGTGTTGCATTCCCGCCTCGCAAACATTAGTTAAATATTATTAACCACTAATCTGCCGTCCCTAACATCACCGCCACCTACCTACATTTATTAACCCCTAATCTGCCGCCCCCAACGTTGCCGCCACTATATAAAAGTTATTAACCCCTAAATCTAAGTCTAAACCTAACCCTAACACCCCCTAACTTAAATATAATTAAAATAAATCTAACTAAAAATTCCTATCATTAACTAAATTATTCTTATTTAAAACTAAATACTTACCTATAAAATAAACCCTAAGCTAGCTAAAATATAACTAATAGTTACATTGTAGCTAGCTTAGGGTTTATTTTTATTTTACAGACAAGTTTGTATTTATTTTAACTAGGTAGAATAGTTATTAAATAATTATTAACTATTTAATAACTACCTAGCTAAAATAAATACAAAAGTACCTGTAAAATAAAACCTAACCTAAGTTACATTAACACCTAACACTAAACTATAATTAAATAAATTAACTAAATTAACAACTATTAAATAAATTACATTAAATTAGCTAAAGTACAAACATAAACAAACACTAAATTACAGAAAACAATAAACAAATTACAAGATATTTTTAAACTAATTAAACCTAATCTAAAAGCCCTATCAAAATAAAAAAGCCCCCCCAAAATAAAAAAAACCCTAGCCTAAACTAAATTATCAATAGCCCTTAAAAGGGCCTTTTGCGGGGCATTGCCCCAAAGTAATCAGCTCTTTTACCTGTAAAAAAAATACAAACAACCCCCCCAACAGTAAAACCCACCACCCACACAACCAACCCCCCAAATAAAATACTATCTAAAAAAACCTAAGATCCTCATTGCCCTGAAAACGGCATTTGGATGGGCATTGCCCTTAAAAGGGCAGTTAGCTCTTTTGCAGGCCCAAACCCTAACCTAAAAATAAAACCCACCCAATACACCCTTAAAAAAACCTAACACTAAGCCCCTGAAGATCGACTTACTGGGAGAAGTCTTCATCCAAGCCGGGCCGAAGTCCTCAATGAAGCCGGGAGAAGTCTTCATCCAAGCTGGGCGAAGTGGTCCTCCAGATGGGCAGAACTCTTTATCCAGACAGCATCTTCTATCTTCATCCATCCGAAGCGGAGCGGGTCCATCTTCAAGACATCCGACGCTGAGCATCCTCTTTATCCGACAACTACCCGGCGAATGAAGGTTCCTTTAAGTGACGTCATTCAAGATGGCGTCCCTTAGATTCCGATTGGCTGATAGAATTGTATCAGCCAATCGGAATTAATGTAGAAAAAATCCTATTGGCTGATGCAATCAGCCAATAGGATTGAACTTTAATCCTATTGGCTGATCCAATCAGCCAATAGGATTGAGCTTGCATTCTATTGGCTGATTGGAACAGCCAATAGAATGTGAGCTCAATCCTATTGGCTGATTTGATCAGCCAATAGGATTGAACTTCAGTCCTATTGGCTGATTGCATCAGCCAATAGGATTTTTTCTACCTTAATTCCGATTGGCTGATAGAATTCTTGGATGATGTCACTTAAAGGAACCTTCATTCGTCGGATGAAGAGGATGCTCCACGTTGGATGTCTTGGATGAAGACTTCTCGCGGTAAGTCAATCTTCAGGGGGTTAGTGTTATATTTTTTTAAGGGTGTATTGGGTGGGTTTTATTTTTAGGTTAGGGTTTGGGCCTGCAAAAGAGCTAACTGCCCTTTTAAGGGCAATTCCCATCCAAATGCCCTTTTCAGGGCAATGGGGAGCTTAGGTTTTTTTAGATAGTATTTTATTTGGGGGGTTGGTTGTGTGGGTGGTGGGTTTTACTGTTGGGGGGGTTGTTTGTATTTTTTTTTACAGGTAAAAGAGCTGATTACTTTGGGGCAATGCCCTGCAAAAGGAGCTTTTAAGGGCTATTGGTAGTTTAGTTTAGGCTAGCAGTTTTTTTATTTTGGGGGGGGTATCAGATAAACTAAGTCTGAATATTGCCTAGTAATGTGATAATTAACAAATAAAACTATGTTGAAATGTAATGATAATTAATAAATAATAAAACTATATTAAAATGTAATTTACTGGAAGTGTAATAATTTCATTTAGTACTATAAAAGACAAATATCTGTTTGGAGTAAAAATATAGGAATTTATTATAGATAGACATACATATCATTAAGACATTAAAAGATTGTATTAATCTAATTGAACCAGATCCGGTGTTAAAATGATTGTAAAAACAGTGATGAATATATCTTTTCAAAAAGTAATGTTGCGTTCTTAGAAATACATATGTTGCTTTTTCTAGCTATTGTTTCTTTGAAATTAGAGCGCAAACGAGACTATTAGTTGATATGAGAGATATTGCATATAATACATATATTTATACAATAAAATTATAAAAACAAATTCGCATTAGCCCGGGACTTATTGCTTAGAATTAAACTGTACCTTTGAGAGTAGCAAAAATTGATCAGGTCTGTGTACTATACCGGTATAGTTTTTCTGTAAAACGTATCCTTTGAGTCAAACTTATTGATCCTGGAAACCCACCAGGGGGTCTCTTGGGATAGTATCCAAAGTCTAAGTAAAGCAACAGATTGTTACTTTAATTTGTAATCCTTTTTTGTTGAAGTGTGAAGATTCTGATCTTGTTTATCCTTTATTGGAGGACCCACCAGGGGGTCTTTGACGGTCCTTCAGTTGTATTTTATTGTAAAAGATGTAATTTTCTTCTTCTTGCCAATTTCTTAGCTAGATGTTGTCCAACTTTGTTCTCTTTTCACCTTTGTTGAGCGGTTAGTGAGAGAAGTATTAACAAGTGTCCCAAGGTTGGGTGTTTTGAACTCTTGATTTTTGTGGGTCCCTCTATATGTCAGTTTAGCGGAACCATGAAGGAGGGGGGTACCGGAGGATTAACACTTAGCAGAAGTCTGACTTTGTTTTCAGCTCTCTCCTGGTTAACGGTCCTCTTTCTTTGTACCTTTTGTATTTTTTGTTCCGGTTGTAGTTTTAAGTCTTTTAACTTTAGTGTAGAGCTACTGGATGTTTTCTTGTTCAGATAAACAAGCTGGAAAAACAATCTGGAATAACGATCCTGGGTCTTTGGAGCAGTACGTTTGGACGCGTTTCGGCAGTCACCTGCAGCCTTTTTCATATTTTGATAGGGCTATTAGATTAGGTGTAATTAGTTTAAATATCTTTTAATTTGTTTATTATTTTCTGTAATTTAGTGTTTGTTTGTTTTTTTACTTTAGTTAATTTAATTGATTTAATTGTTGTTAATTTAGTTAATTTATTTAGTTATAGTGTAGTGTTAGGTGTTAGTGTAACTTAGGTTAGGTTTAATTTTACAGGTACTTTTGTCTTTATTTTAGCTAAGTAGTTATTAAATAGTTAATAACTAATTATTAACTATTCTACCTAGTTAAAATAAATACAAACTTGCCTGTAAAATAATTATAAACCCTAAGCTAGCTACAATGTAACTATTAGTTATATTGTTGCTAGCTTAGGGTTTATTATATAGGTAAGTATTTAGTTTTAAATAGGAATAATTTAGTTATTGATAGGAATTTTTTGTTAGATTTATTTTAATTATATTTAATTTGGGGGGTGTTAGGGTTAGCTTTAGATTTAGGGGTTAATAACTTTAAAATAGTGGCGGTGACATTGGGGACAGCAGATTAGGGGTTAATAAATGTAGGTAGGTGGCGGCGATGTTAGGGATGGCAGATTAGGGGTTAATAATATTTAACTTATGTTTGCGAGGCAGGAGTGCGGCGCTTTATGAGTTAATATGTTTATTATAGTGGCGGCGACGTTGGGGGCAGCAGATTAGAGGTTAATAAGTGTAGGTAGGTTGTGGTGACATTGGGGAAGGCACTTTAGGGGTTAATAAATTTAATGTAGGTGGCAGAAATGTTGGGGGCAGCAGATTAGGGGTTCATAAGTATAATGTAGGTGGCGGCGGTGTCCGAAGTGGCAGATTAGGGGTTAATAAGTATAATATAGGTGTTGGTGATGTCGGGCGGCAGATTAGGGGTTAATAAGTGTAAAATTAGGGGTGTTTAGACTCAGGGTTCATGTTAGGGTGTTAGGTGTAGACATAAATTTTATTTCCCTATAGGAATCAATGGGGCTGCGTTACTTAGTTTTGCGCTGCTTTTTTGCAGGTGTTAGACTTTTTCTCAGCCGGCTCTCCACGTTGATTCCTATGCGGAAATCGTGCACGAGCACGCACAACCAGCTCACCACTGACTTAAGCAGCGCTGGTACTGAAGTGAGATATGGAGCTAAACTTTGCTCTACGCTCACGTCTTGCCTTTTAACGCCGGGTTTGTAAAAACCCGTAATACCAGTGAGCGGTAAGTGAGTAAGTGAGCGGTGAGAGAAAACTGCTCGTTAGCACCGCACAGCTCATAACGCAAAAATCGTAATCTAGCTGTTAGTTAGCTGTAGCGTGAAACACCCAAAAGCTGAAAATTTCTTGCGGATAACTTCGGGTGACACACCTCCAATCATATTGGTAGTAGTGTAATACACCTCTCTTCTGATAGGTGAATGTCTGGGCCTATCCGGTGCCAGGGATTACGCTATGGATAAATAGTCTGTTTTGTAGCAAAGGAACTCTGTTAACCTTTGTGCATCTCTAATTGTGTATGCGGGTTCTTTGTGTAGAATACAGCCCTATGTCACAATGTAGGCTATATGCTTCACAGACACGCGCGCGTGCACGGGGGATTGGCGGGCGGGCGCGTGCACGGGAGGGAGTGGGTGGGAACCGCTTACACTACAGAAATAATCCTGTAATAAGTGGGAGGAAGAGGGGGAATAAATACCCCCAAAAAGTAATCTAAGGGATCTGGGAGGGGGTGGGGGTAGGGGTTGGTCGTGGGGAAGCTACACTACAGAAAAATGTAAAAAAAAAAAAAAAAAAAAAGAGAAAATAATATTGTTAACTGGGTACTGGCAGACAGCTGCCAGTACCCAAGATGGCCCCCAATAAGGCAGGGGGGGTTAGAGAGCTGTTTTGGGGGGGATCAGGGAGGTTGGGGGCTAAGGGGGGATCCTACAAAGTAGCATATGTAAATATGCTAAAGATGTATTTTTTATTTTTTTAAAAAAACTTTTATTTTAGTACTGGCAGACTTTCTGCTAGTACTTAAGATGGCGGGGACAATTGTGGGGTTGGGGAGGGAAGGGAGCTGTTTGGGAGATATAAGGGGGTCTGATGTGTCAGGTGGGAGGCTGATTTCTACACTAAAGCTAAAATTAACCCTGCAAGCTCCCTACAAACTACCTAATTAACCCCTTGACTGCTAGCCATAATACATGTGTGATGCGCAGCAGCACTTAGCGGCCTTCTAATTACCAAAAAGCAACGCCAAAGTCATATATGTCTGCTATTTCTGAACAAAGGGGATCCCAGAGAAGCATTTACAACTATTTGTGCCATAATTCCACATGCTGTTTGTAAATAATTTCAGTGAGAAACCTAAAATTGTGAAAAATTTAGCGTTTTTTTTTTATTTGATTGCATTTGGCGGTGAAATGGTGGCATGAAATATACCAAAATGGGCCTAGATCAATACTTGGGGTTGTCTACTACACTACATTGAAGCTAAAATTAACCCTAGAAGCTCCCTACATGCTCCCTAATTAACCCCTTCACTGCTGGGCATAATACACGTGTGGTGCGCAGTCGCATTTAGCAGCCTTCTAATTAGTAAAAAGCAAAACCAAAGCCATATATGTCTGCTATTTATGAACAAAGGGGATCCCAGAGAAGCATTTACAACCATGTATGCTATAATTGCATAAGTTTTTTTAAATAATTTCAGTGAGAAACCTAAAGTTTGTGAAAAAAATTGTGAAAAAGTGAACAATTTTTATTTGATCGCATTTGGCGGTGAAATGGTGGCATGAAAAATGGGCCTAGATCAATACTAGGGATGTCTTCTAAAAAAAAATATAAACATGTCAATGGATATTCAGAGATCCCTGAAAGATATCAGTGCTCTAATGTAACTAGCGCTAATTTTGAAAAAAAGTGGTTTGGAAATAGCAAAGTGCTACTTGTATTTATGGCCCTATAACGTGCAAAAAAAGCTAAGAACATGTAAACATTGGGTATTTCTAAACTCAGGACAAAATGTAGAAACTATTTAGCATGGGTTTTTGTTTGGTGGTTGTAGATGTATAACAGATATTGGGGGTCAAAGTTAGAAAAAGTGTGTTTTTTTCCATTTTTTCCTCATATTTTATAAAAAATTTTATAGTAAATTATAAGATATGATGAAAATAATGGTATATTTTGAAAGTCCATTTAATGGCGAGAAAAACGGTATATAATATGTGTGGGTACAGTAAATGAGTAAGGGGAAAATTACAGCTAAACACAAACACCGCAGAAATGTAAAAATAGCCTTGGTCCCAAACGGACAGAAAATGGAAAAGTGCTGTGGTCATTAAGGGGTTAAAAAAGTATATATACAAACAGTCCAAATGGAGAGGCAGACACACAGACAAGAGGAACAGATAGCCTGATGCGTTTTGCGCCTCCTAGTGGCGCTTAATCTTAGGCTAACATGGTAAAGGAAAGGTATCCCATATATAGGGATTTGTTAACCCCTCCCTAACAGACAAACAATTAAAAAAACAATATTATAAAATTCACATTTTCTCAATGAGTCACCTATGAACAGAAACTATGAATCTGCATGCAAGTTATTGACATTACAGAATGGATGTCCAAAACAAAACTAGAAAAGGTCAGATGACCCTGTTTACAAAATAATACATTTGAATATACACAAGGACTATATTAAAGGGGAAGAAAACAAAATTCCACAAATAGATATATTTCCATATAAGTCATTTATCATATAGTAGCAGGAATTGTAGACTAGAACACTACAATATGTAATTATAAAATTCAAACTTAGTCATCAATAAAATAACTTATATTGCATTCCTTGTTCATACCTATAGGAGTGCAATTTCAGTATCCAATATAATTCTTTTTTAACTAGGATTTTTTGTTTATTACCTCCCCTCACTGGAACAATAGCTCTATCTATGATTTGTATTGACATGTCAGCAATATGTGTGAAATGATAGTTGTTAAAATGATTAGCTACTGCTGAATCCTTAAAATAATTTTTCACATCTCTGACATGTTCACTAAACCTTGTTCTGGCCTCGTGTGAGGTTTCGCCAACATACTGTCTTTTTCAAAAATTGCATGTAAGCAAATAAACCACATATGTGGTTTTGCAATTGGCATACAAATCTATTGGAAATATTGTATTGTCATGAGCAGATACAAAATTGACACTGATCTTAAAATTAGTATTACAGTTTCTACTGCCGCATTTAAAGTTTCATTTCTTAGACAACCAATTAGGGATACTTAAGTTATTCTTAGATTTGACCAGACTTGGAGAAAGCGATCTAGATAGTGTCTTTGGTTTCAATTTGCCAATAAGGTGTTTAAGAGCAATATCTCCTGATAACAAGTGCAAATGTTTCTTAAGGATCTTAACTATATTTGTATACTGTTGAGTGTATTCTGTTGTTAAAACAATAGAATCACTAAAATTTTCCTCATTTTTACAATCATGTCTATCAGATCTACAATTCATACTTTTGATTGACTTCCTATATTTTTCCAGTAAATATGGATCATATCCCCTCTTAGTCAGCCTATCTTTAAGTTCCAACAAATGTAAATCATAAACATTGTCAGACTTGGTGTTTCTACACAGTCTATTAAACTGGCCTCTGGGGACAGCCTCAATCAAATGCCCTGGGTGATGGGAGGAAGCATGCAAGATAGTATTACCCGCTGTGGGTTTTCTATATGTTTTTGTAACAATCTGATTGTCAAAAATAGACAATATAAGATTTAAAAAATTAATCTATTTATTGTCCAGTTCACCCGTGAATTTGAGTCCAAGTTCATTAGAACTAAGATAAGACAATAATTGATCCAAAAGACTGGGGTCATTGTAGTTAAGTGCCACAAATAAGAGGTCATCAATATACCTAACGACGAGCACTATTTGATCCTGCTAGGGGTTAAGGGGGTAGTAAACGCACATTAGCTCCCACCATGCTACAAAAATATTGGCAAAAGCTGGGGCAAATTTTGCCCCCATCACAGTCCCCCTGACCTACAGATAGTACTCCTCGTCAAATAGGAAAAGTTATGCGACAGCAGAAACCGCAACACATCCCCTATATATAACCTTATTAAGTCACTGAAATTGGAATCTCTTTCTAGAAAAAATCAACTGCCTTAATACCTAGGTTTTGTGGTATACTAGTATAAAGAGAGGTTATGTCTGCAGTGATCCAACAGAAGTCATCCTGCCACCTGAGTGTATCCAGGGTGGCTAGTAAATGTGAAGTATCCCAGGGGTGTATTATTGCCTAGGCCAACAATTCACGGGCCTAGGGCGGCAGATTTGGAGGGGCAGCACTCTTACACACTTTACTGGAGAAAAGCAGCTTCTACAGTTTGCATCACCACTTTGCTACTTCCACATTTGCCTGCGCTCTTTACACTGTATAAGTCTCCACGTGCATTACAATGTCTATATACCCCTCTACTCCGCACAGGCTTCTACAGAAAGAAGAGTGCCGATGTGGGAGGAGCAGAGTGGCAACTCTATAGAAGCCAAGTGCTGAGGTAGCCATGCCTGAGACCAGACCCCTTAGATGTGTTCAGCTGCGCAGTAAGTTTGCTGCATTTTTTCTCCCCTGAACCTGTTAACTGAGTTTCGCCTTTGGCTGCATGTTTTTTTTTTACTATTTGAAGACTCAGGCTCCCGTGTTGTCCTTGACAGTTGTGACGCCTGTCACTGAGCGGTAATGTCTGCCCGGGCTGGCACTGTCATGTTATGTTGTGTAAACAGCCTCTTGGTGAGAAAATGGAAGCTGTTGTTTGTGTTGTTGTTACAGCTGCCTCATGTTGTTAACATTGATGTGAGGTAAAGTTAGCACTTTAACCCCTTGGTTACCAGACAAGGCTAAGTATTGTAACCAAGGCGTTCATGCAGTAGTTATAGTGAGGTGTGTGTAACTATAGCTCTTCACGGCTGCTGTCTGTCAAACACTGATTTCAGGATCTCTCTGGCTGCAAGGGAGTTTAACTCTGATGACTTCTAGAGAGGGATGCAACGTATTTTATAGGACATTACAGTGCTAACTATTCTGAGAGTCTCTGAACCCCCATAATAACTTGCAAAATGACGGCATAAAATACAATTAATTTAAAAAAAATTATATTCTTTAAAAACAAAATCCCTGAGATCAGTACTATTTACACACTCACAGGGATTACTGTGTATATGTGGGCTGGGCCTGGGGCATATGGGACAGTTACGAGGAACCAGGGCTGCATTTAAAAAAAAAAAGTCATTCTCAAAATCATTTATTTTAAAAACATAAAATCCATGTTTCTTTCATGTAATTAGCAAGAGTCCATGAGCTAGTGACGTATGGGATATACATTCCTACCAGGAGGGGCAAAGTTTCCCAAACCTCAAAATGCCTATAAATACACCCCTCACCACACCCACAAATCAGTTTTACAAACTTTGCCTCCTATGGAGGTGGTGAAGTAAGTTTGTGCTAGATTCTACGTTGATATGCGCTCCGCAGCAGGTTGGAGCCGGGTTTTCCTCTCAGCGTGCAGTGAATGTCAGAGGGATGTGAGGAGAGTATTGCCTATTTGAATGCAGTGATCTCCTTCTACGGGGTCTATTTCATAGGTTCTCTGTTATCGGTCGTAGAGATTCATCTCTTACCTCCCTTTTCAGATCGACGATATACTCTTATATATACCATTTCCTCTACTGATTCTCGTTTCAGTACTGGTTTGGCTTTCTACTACATGTAGATGAGTGTCCTGGGGTAAGTAAGTCTTATTTTCTGTGACACTCTAAGCTATGGTTGGGCACTTTTTATATAAAGTTCTAAATATATGTATTCAAACATTTATTTGCCTTGACTCAGGATGTTCAACATTCCTTATTTCAGACAGTCAGTTTCATATTTGGGATAATGCATATGAATAATTCATTTTTTTCTTACCTTAAAAATTTGACTTTCCCTGTGGGCTGTTAGGCTCGCGGGGGCTGAAAATGCTTCATTTTATTGCGTCATTCTTGGCGCAGACTTTTTTGGCGCAAAAATTATTTTCTGTTTCCGGCGTCATACGTGTCGCCGGAAGTTGCGTCATTTTTTGACGTTCTTTTGCGCCAAAAGTGTCGGCGTTCCGGATGTGGCGTCATTTTTGCCGCCAAAAGCATTTAGGCGCCAAATAATGTGGGGGGTCTTTTTTGGCGCGAAAAAATATGGGCGTCACTTTTGTCTCCACATTATTTAAGTCTCATTGATTTTTGCTTCTGGTTGCTAGAAGCTTATTCACTGGCATTTTTTTCCCATTCCTGAAACTGTCATTTAAGGAATTTGATCAATTTTGCTTTATATGTTGTTTTTTCTATTACATATTGCAAGATGTCCCACGTTGAAGCTGAGTCAGAAGATACTTCTAGAAAATCGCTGTCGGGTGCTGGAGCTACCAAAGCTAAGTGTATCTGCTGTAAACTTTTGGTATCTGTTCCTCCAGCTGTTGTTTGTACTGTTTGTCATGACAAACTTGTTAATGCAGATAATATTTCCTTTAGTACTGTTACATTACCTGTTGCTGTTCCATCAACATCAAATATTCAGAGTGTTCCTGATAACATAAGAGATTTTGTTTCTAAATCCATTAAGAAGGCTATGTCTGTTATTCCTCCTTCTAGTAAAACGTAAAAAGTCTTTTAAAACTTCTCATTTTTCAGATGAATTTTTAAATGAACATCATCATTCTGATACTGATATTGGTTCTTCTGATTCAGAGGATTCTGTCTCAGAGGTTGATGCTGATAAATCTTCATATTTATTTAAAATGGAATTTATTCGTTCTTTACTCAAAGAAGTCCTAATTGCATTAAAAATTGAGGATTCTAGTCCTCTTGATACTAAATCTAAACGTTTAGATAAGGTTTTTAAATCTCCTGTAGTTATTCCAGAAGTATTTCCTGTCCCTGGTGCTATTTCTGAAGTAATTTCCAGGGAATGGAATAATTTGGGTAATTCTTTTACTCCTTCTAAACGTTTTAAGCAATTATATCCTGTGCCATCTGACAGATTAAATTTTTAGGCACAAAATCCCTAAGGTTGATGGGGCTGTCTCTACTCTTGCTAAGCGTACTACTATTCCTACGGCAGATGGTACTTCCTTTAAGGATCCTTTAGATAGGAAAATTGAATCCTTTCTAAGAAAAGCTTACTTGTGTTCAGGTAATCTTCTTAGACCTGCTATATCTTTAGCGGATGTTGCTGCAGCTTCAACTTTTTGGTTAGAAGCTTTAGCGCAACAAGTAACAGATCATAATTCTCATAGCATTATTATTCTTCTTCAACATGCTAATAATTTTATTTGTGATGCCATCTTTGATATCATTAGAGTTGATGTCAGGTATATGTCTCTAGCTATCTTAGCTAGAAGAGCTTTATGGCTTAAAACTTGGAATGCTGATATGTCTTCTAAGTCTACTCTGCTTTCCCTTTCTTTCCAGGGTAATAAATTATTTGGTTCTCAGTTGGATTCTATTATCTCAACTGTTACTGGAGGGAAAGGAACTTTTTTACCACAGGATAAAAAATCTAAAGGTAAATTTAGGTCTAATAATCGTTTTCGTTCCTTTCGTCACAACAAGGAACAAAAGCCTGATCCTTCATCCTCAGGAGCGGTATCAGTTTGGAAACCATCTCCAGTCTGGAATAAATCCAAGCCTTTTAGAAAACCAAAGCCAGCTCCCAAGTCCACATGAAGGTGCGGCCCTCATTCCAGCTCAGCTGGTAGGGGGCAGATTACGTTTTTTCAAAGAAATTTGGATCAAATCCGTTCACAATCTTTGGATTCAGAACATTGTTTCAGAAGGGTACAGAATTGGCTTCAAGATAAGGCCTCCTGCAAAGAGATTTTTTCTTTCCCGTGTCCCAGTAAACCCAGCGAAGGCTCAAGCATTTCTGAAATGTGTTTCAGATCTAGAGTTGGCTGGAGTAATTATGCCAGTTCCAGTTCTGGAACAGGGACTGGGGTTTTATTCAAATCTCTTCATTGTACCAAAGAAGGAGAATTCCTTCAGACCAGTTCTGGATCTAAAAATATTGAATCGTTATGTAAGGATACCAACATTCAAGATGGTAACTATAAGGACTATCCTGCCTTTTGTTCAGCAAGAGCATTATATGTCCACAATAGATTTACAGGATGCATATCTGCATATTCCGATTCATCCAGATCACTTTCAGTTTCTGAGATTCTCTTTCCTAGACAAGCATTACCAGTTTGTGGCTCTGCCGTTTGGCCTAGCTACAGCTCCAAGAATTTTTACAAAGGTTCTCGGTGCCCTTCTGTCTGTAATCAGAGAACAGGGTATTGTGGTATTTCCTTATTTGGACGATTTCTTGGTACTTGCTCAGTCTTCACATTTAGCAGAATCTCATACGAATCGACTTGTATTGTTTCTTCAAGATCATGGTTGGAGGATCAATTTACCAAAAAGTTCATTGATTCCTCAGACAAGGGTAACCTTTTTAGGTTTCCAGATAGATTCAGTGTCCATGACTCTGTCACTAACGGACAAGAGACGTCTAAAATTGATATCAGCTTGTCGAAACCTTCAGTCACGATCATTCCCTTCGGTAGCTTTATGCATGGAAATTCTAGGTCTTATGACTGCAGCATCGGACGCGATGCCCTTTGCTCGTTTTCACATGCAACCTCTTCAGCTCTGTATGCTGAACCAGTGGTGCAGGGATTACACAAAGATATCTCAATTAATATCTTTAACACCGATTGTACGACACTCTCTGAGGTGGTGGACAGATCACCATCGTTTAGTTCAGGGGGCTTCTTTTGTTCTTCCGACCTGGACTGTAATTTCAACAGATGCAAGTCTGACAGGTTGGGGAGCTGTTTGGGGGTCTCTGACAGCACAAGGGGTTTGGGAATCTCAGGAGGTGAGATTACCGATCAATATTTTGGAACTCCGTGCAATTTTCAGAGCTCTTCAGTCATGGCCTCTTCTAAAGAGAGAATCATTCATTTGTTTTCAGACAGACAATGTCACAGCTGTGGCATACATCAATCATCAAGGAGGCACTCACAGTCCTCTGGCTATGAAGGAAGTATCTCGAATTCTGGTATGGGCGGAATCCAGCTCCTGTCTAGTTTCTGCGGTTCATATCCCAGGTATAGACAATTGGGAAGTGGATTATCTCAGCCGCCAAACGTTACATCCGGGCGAATGGTCTCTTCACCCAGAGGTTTTTTCTTCAGATTGTTCAAATGTGGGGACTTCCAGAAATAGATCTGATGGCCTCTCATCTAAACAAGAAACTTCCCAGGTATCTGTCCAGATCCAGGGATCCTCAAGCGGAAGCAGTGGATGCATTGTCACTTCCTTGGAAGTATCATCCTGCCTATATCTTTCCGCCTCTAGTTCTTCTTCCAAGAGTAATCTCCAAGATTCTGAAGGAATGCTCATTTGTTCTGCTGGTAGCTCCAGCATGGCCTCACAGGTTTTGGTATGCGGATCTTGTCCGGATGGCCTCTTGCCAACCGTGGACTCTTCCATTAAGACCAGACCTTTTGTTGCAAGGTCCTTTTTTCCATCAGGATCTCAAATCCTTAAATTTAAAGGTATGGAGATTGAACGCTTGATTCTTAGTCAAAGAGGTTTCTCTGACTCTGTGATTAATACTATGTTACAGGCTCGTAAATCTGTATCTAGGGAGATATATTATAGAGTCTGGAAGACTTATATTTCTTGGTGTCTTTCTCATCATTTTTCCTGGCATTCTTTTAGAATTCCGAGAATTTTACAGTTTCTTCAGGATGGTTTGGATAAAGGTTTGTCTGCAAGTTCCTTGAAAGGACAAATCTCTGCTCTTTCTGTTCTTTTTCACAGAAAGATTGCTAATCTTCCTGATATTCATTGTTTTGTACAAGCTTTGGTTCATATAAAACCTGTCATTAAGTCAATTTCTCCTCCTTGGAGTTTGAATTTGGTTCTGGGGGCTCTTCAAGCTCCTCCGTTTGAACCTATGCATTCATTGGACATCAAATTACTTTCTTGGAAAGTTTTGTTCCTTTTGGCCATCTCTTCTGCCAGACGAGTTTCTGAATTATCTGCTCTTTCTTGTGAGTCTCCTTTTCTGATTTTTCATCAGGATAAGGCGGTGTTGCGAACTTCTTTTAAATTTTTACCTAAGGTTGTGAATTCTAACAACATTAGTAGAGAAATTGTGGTTCCTTCATTGTGTCCTAATCCTAAGAATTCTAAGGAGAGATCATTGCATTCTTTGGATGTAGTTAGAGCTTTGAAATATTATGTTGAAGCTACTAAGAATTTCCGAAAGACTTCTAGTCTATTTGTTATCTTTTCTGGTTCTAGGAAAGGTCAGAAGGCCTCTGCCATTTCTTTGGCATCTTGGTTGAAATCTTTAATTCATCATGCTTATGTCGAGTCGGGTAAAACTCCGCCTCAAAGGATTACAGCTCATTCTACTAGGTCAGTTTCTACTTCCTGGGCGTTTAGGAATGATGCTTCGGTTGATCAGATTTGCAAAGCAGCAACTTGGTCTTCTTTGCATACTTTTACTAAATTCTACCATTTTGATGTGTTTTCTTCTTCTGAAGCTGTTTTTGGTAGAAAAGTACTTCAGGCAGCTGTTTCAGTTTGAATCTTCTGCTTATAATTTCAGTTTTTTTCATTTAATCTTTATTTTGGGTGTGGATTATTTTTCAGCGGAATTGGCTGTCTTTATTTTATCCCTCCCTCTCTAGTGACTCTTGCGTGGAAAGATCCACATCTTGGGTAGTCATTATCCCATACGTCACTAGCTCATGGACTCTTGCTAATTACATGAAAGAAAACATAATTTATGTAAGAACTTACCTGATAAATTCATTTCTTTCATATTAGCAAGAGTCCATGAGGCCCACCCTTTTTTGTGGTGGTTATGATTTTTTTGTATAAAGCACAATTATTCCAATTCCTTATTTTTTATGCTTTCACACTTTTTTCTTATCACCCCACTTCTTGGCTATTCGTTAAACTGATTTGTGGGTGTGGTGAGGGGTGTATTTATAGGCATTTTGAGGTTTGGGAAACTTTGCCCCTCCTGGTAGGAATGTATATCCCATACGTCACTAGCTCATGGACTCTTGCTAATATGAAAGAAATGAATTTATCAGGTAAGTTCTTACATAAATTATGTTTTTTGTATTAATTAATAGAGGTACAAGTAACAAAATAACATGTCTTACTTTTTAACAAATGATGCAGGTGTGTGCAAGAAAACCAAGAAACAAAATGTTCCATAGTTGTTTTTAAAAATATGCAGTCTCTACAATATTTAGCGAGAGAATGTGTGTACACACACATGAAAAAAATTATAAATGTCATGTTATGCCTGACCAAAATTATTATGGCTTAAATAAGGTCTAAAATTGAGGGGGGCACAGGATTGTGGGTGCCTAGTGCAGCACAAAACCTAAATACGCCACTGAAGTATCCTGTAGATAACTAAGTTGAGTTTTGGCAATTGGTTGAAGGATAGAGTCCATCCATTTGCCAATTGGTTCTAAAAGTGAACCAATACCTGCCGCAATGGGTCTACTAGGAGGCAGAACTGACTCTTGTAGATTTTGGGGACATGGTGAAATATAGGTGTTATAGAATGGTCTGGGATCAATGTCTCATGATCTTTAATGGTAAAAACCCCAAGTAGAATCCCATATTCAATAAGTTTAGCCATTTCTCTTTTAAAGACTGAAGTAGGATTGTGAGGTAATTGGTGGTATACTGTGACATCTGAAAGTTGCTTATATGTTTCCTGGAAGTAGAAGTTTTTGTCCATCACGACAATGCTGCCACCCTTATCCAAATTTCTAATAACAATTTCCTTATTCTCCTGCAGAGATTTTAAAGCAACATGTTCAGTGTTTTTCAGATTAAGGGTGGCAGCACTCCAGATATCATTAGTCTCCTCTTCTAGTTTGAGAATATCCTCTTGGACTGCTTTCTGATAGGCATTGATCATAGGGCCCCTTAAGTTAATAGGATAAAACTTAGATCTATCCTTTTTAGGTTTCTGAGGTGTATTTAGGGGGGCTTCAGGGTCATGCTCAGGATGATATAGAGCACCAAGAGTGACAATAGCACAAGCATCACTAAAAGGTAAATGTGGTTCATTAATAAATTATTGAATGTCAATCTCAGTATCTATATCATCATTTGCATTCAGACTAAGATCTTTATTGAACAATGCAAATAATTTTTTTAGAGCTAATTTGCATATAAATTTGTTCACATCAAGTAAGGTATTAAAACTAGAGAATCTACTCATGGGTGCAAAGCCCAACAATTTTGATAGAACAACTTTTTCATCATTAATAAGATTATAGTGTGATATATTATAAATACTGAGTCCATCGGTTAATTAACTCTGTCCCTTCTTCTTTTTTTTAATTTCCCCCCTCTTTTTTTCTCCATTTTCTTCTACGTCTCTTTCCTTGTCCTTTATCTTTCGTGTTTTGGGCCGAACAACCGGCGCTGTTGCTTCTACTTCCTCCCCCGAAGACTCCTGTAAAAAAACACAGGAAGAAGGAGGGGAGAAGGAAGGAGAGATAGAGGATGAAGAAGAACAAAGAGATGACAAGGAGGAAAAATAGCTTGCAGTGCAATTTTCTTAGTATCTTTCTTTTTCAAAATGGATTTTGGCACATTTTTTAATTGATCATTCTGTTGTTTGGCCATTAAAGATCGTGAGACATTAATCCCAGACCATCCTATAACACCTATATTTCACCATGTCCCCAAAATCCACAAGAGTCAGTCCTAGCCTCCTGGTAGACCCATTGTGGCAGGTATTGGTTCACTTTTAGAACCACTTGGCAAATGGATGGACTCTATCCTCCAACCTATTGCCAAAACTCAACTTAGTTATCTACAGAATACTTCACATTTACTAGCCACACTGGATACAATCAGGTGGCAGGATGACTTCTGTTGGATCACTGCAGACATAACCTCTCTTTATACTAGTATACCACAACACCTAGGTATTAAGGCAGTTGATTTTTTTCTAGAAAGAGATTTAAATTTCAGTGACTCAATAAGGTTATATATAGTAGATGTGTTGCGGTTTCTGCTGTCACATAACTTTTTCCTATTTGATGAGGAGCACTATCTGCAGGTCAGGGGGACTGCGATGGGGGGAAAATTTTCCCCAGCTTTTGCCAATATTTTTGTAGCGTGGTGGGAGCTAATGTACGTTTACTCCCCCCTTAACCCCTGGCAGGATCGGATAGTGCTCTTTGTCAGGTATATTGATGACCTCTTATTTGTGGCTCATAACTACAATGACCCCAGTCTTTTGGATCAATTATTGTCTTATCTTAGTTCTAATGAACTAGGACTAAAATTCACGGACAATAAGGAGATTCATTTTTTAGATCTTACATTGTCTATTTTTGACAATCAGATTTTTACAAAAACATATAGAAAACCCACAGCGGGTAATACTATCTTGCATGCTTCCTCTCAGCACCCAGGGCATTTGATTAAATCCATCCCCAGAGGCCAGTTTATTGGACTCCGTAGAAACAACAAGTCTGACAATGCTTATGATTCACTGTCATTGGAACTTAAAGATAGGCTGACTAAGATTGGATATGATCCATATTTACTGGAAAAATGTAGGAAGTCAATCAAAAGTATGAATTGTAGATCTGATAGACATGATTGTAAAAATGAAGACAATTTTAGTGATTCTATTGTTTTTACAACAGAATACACTCAACAGTATACAAATATAGTTAAGATCCTTAAGAAACATTTGCACTTGTTATCAGGAGATATTGCTCTTAAACCCCTTATTGGCAAATTCAAATTTGCCTCTAGGAAAGCAAAGACACTATCTAGATCGCTTTCTCCAAGTCTGGTCAAATCTAAGAATAACTTCAGTATACCTAATTAGTTGTCTAAGAAAGAAAACTTTAAATGCAGTAGTATAAACTGTAATAATTGTACTAATATTAAGATCGGTGACAATTTTGTATCTACTCATGCTAATACAGTATTTCCAATAGATTTTTATGCCAATTGCAAAACCACATACAGTATGTGGTTTATTTGCTTACATGCAATTTGTGTAAAAGCCAGTATGTTGGCAAAACCTCACGCGAGGCCAGAACAAGGTTTAGTGAACATGTCAGAGATGTGAAAAATGATTTTAAGGATTCAGCAGTAGCTAATCATTTTAACAACTATCATTTCACACATATTGCTGACATGTCAATACAAATCATAGATAGAGCTATTGTTCCCATGAGGGGAGGTAATAAACAAAAAATCCTAGATAAAAAAAGAATTATTTTGGATACTGATATTGCACTCACAAATTCCTATAGGTATGAACAAATAATGCGATATAAGTTATTTTATTGATGACTAAGTTTGAATTTTATAATTACATATTGTAGTGTTCTAGTCAACAATTACTGCTACTATCTGATAAATGACTTATATGGAAATATATCTATTTGTGGAATTTTGATTTCTACCCCTTTAATATAGTCCTTGTGGATATTCCAATGCTAATGTTTATTGTGTAAACAGGGTCATCTGCCCTTTTCTAGTTTTGTTTTGGACATCCATTCTGTAATGTCAATAAATTGCATGTAGATTCATTGTTTCTGTTCATAGGTGACTCATTGAGAAAATTTATATTTTATTATATTGTTTTTTTAACTATTTGTCTGTTAGGGAGGGGTTAACAAATCCCTATATAAGGGATTCCTTTCCTTTAGCATGTCAGCCTAAGATTAAGTGCCACTAAGGGGTGCGAAACACGTCAGACCATCTGTCCCTCTTGTCTGTGTGTCTGCCTCTCCATTTGGACTGTTTGTATATATACTTTTTTAAACAAGCCAAATAAAGGATTGTACTTTTACACACACATAGAGCAGTGTCTGCAATTTTTCTGCACACATACATTAAAGAGACTCTGTGCTATTCTATGATGCTATACTTGTTACAGCTGTTTTACTTTGCCTCTATATTCATTTTGATTTGGTAGTATTATCTTTGGAGCTTTTATTTGTGGGATCTTTTCCAAATTTAGGTGATATTATGTCTAATTGAAGATGATTGTTGTTGTGCTCATTAAATGCATTAATATATTGCTACACACTTGATGTGAGAGGCTTCTCCTTTGGGACAATTCTTTCCATACTTATCCTTGCATTCCTTCTTATTTCTTGTTCTACGTTTCTTCCTTTAGTTATTTGATTTAGGATTATTTATGCCCCCATGCACCCCAGGATACCCACAATTTAAGAGGTTATCCTTGCTCTTCCATGTTTAATTATTAGATTGGATTAGAGCTGGTGTATAAAACCTTTATATATATACAGTATTTATATCCAATGAACACAGAACAAAACTGCTGGTTATATCTCAGTTTATTTGGACGTGCCAAACAAGTTTAGGTAGACAGTTAAACAACACATGATGCACTTCATCAGAGGCTAATATATATATATATATATATATATATATATATATATATATGGATATTGAAATATTCATATTTCATGTTTGTTTAACATGATCGGGTTAGGGCACGAGTATGGGTGTTACATTTCTTCCAATTTGCATGTTCCGTTAAAGTCTATGGGAGATTACGTTATTGCAGTCTCAATATTACAAGTTCAACTTTTTGCACCCTTCAGGTTTTCACTTGTGCACTAATGTTTTACTTTCAACTTGTAATACGAGCACAACCTGATGCACGCAAAAAAACTCTGTCTACCGAAGATAAGACCTAATACATTATTTTTAAATCTTTGAAATGAAGACTTTAAATGCTAAACAGCATTATAAACCTAATAATATAGATTGTATCATCATCAAACTAAGTTTAATGAACAAACACATTTGCTAACAGCACCTATTTAAATAATCACACAACAGACTCTATCATCATCAAACTAAGTTTAATGAACAAAAACATTTTTTTACTTGCATTTTTCTGCAATCAGTTCTCTGCATTGTTAGCATGTTAGATAATATTGGGTCTGCACCTATTCTATGCATTTCAATCTGCAGTGATTAAGCAGTTAGGCACCCTCACATCAAGCAGCTGGACAGGAATATAATAGGGAAGTGGCTGCTAAAACTTGTTGCTCGATAGCTAATGGCTGTTAAGTTGCATAACTTTGCTGCAAAACAAGCGGACAGTTCCACCTACTGGCTATTTTAATTACTGCACTTTGCTTTCCAAAGCTTTTCAATAGCAGTCACATGACTGAAAAGGTTGTTATTCTGAAACGGCGCAAATTGAACCGGCGTAAACTGAGGGCCACCTGTATATGATATAGTATATGTTTATTATTTATTTTGCATACTTTTCTTGACATTTAAATTATGGATGTTCCAATCCTGATAATTAGAGGTAGACACCACAGACTTCACAAACCTAATCCTGCATTGTAACTGTCCCTAACTGAACTGCATTGTGAAGATTAGATAAAATACTGCAAAAAAATGAAAGTTTTACAAACAAAATGAACTTGATAATCCTTATCTACTCTATTAAACACTCAAAATAGTCAAATGGTGGGAGAATGTGGATTTTGTTTAACTGTTGTATTAGTCAATGAGTTTATCTGTTTAGAAAGCTTTTACACTATAGGGTCGATTTCAGTCTAGTTGATTGTGTTTGTCAGCTGATTTTCAGCAACCAATAAGCCTTTTTCAGCATTGGAAAAATTTCAAAACAAATGATAAAACTATTTGAAACATGCTAGATCAGAAATCAGAAAAGTCACTGCTATAAGGCATGGACAGCATCGACTCCAGCAATAAAAATCCACCTTATCACAAGTTAGACCCAATAAACAAGATGGCACTGCCTATACCAAAGAACAGTGACTGCACTTTTGATGATGATCAAATTATTTCAAACATAAATTATAATGAATACGTTTCTCACCATCAATTAAATCTGGAAACATAAAGACAACATATCTTCAAATTTATAACAGTTATGCTATGCAGAGAGCGGAGGGACTTTCATGGAAGTAAAGATTGCTGTTCTAGTAGAATGTGAATAAGTAACCTGGTCAGATGGTGGCTAGGCAGTCTGGAGAGAAGTTGTTATTGGTTATGGCTAGGCAGTCTAGAGAGAAGTTGTTATTGGTTATGGCTAGGCAGTCTAGAGAGAAGTTGTTATTGGTTATGGCTAGGCAGTCTAAAGAGAAGTTGTTATTGGTTATGGCTAGGCAGTCTAAAGAGAAGTTGTTATTGGTTATGGCTAGGCAGTCTAGAGAGAAGTTGTTATTGGTTATTAACAGTTCCACTGTGGGGGAAATAAAGATTGAATATCATGAGAATTAACAAGCTCAGTTGTGTTTGATTCAGTATGATTGTGATCATTTTGATAAAAAAAAATACATATGTAACATCCAATCTCGTTTTTTTTTTTTATATTGAAATAAAATTTCAGAATGAATGGAAAATAGGTCTACGTCTGAATATTAATCTATTTCAAAACTACTTAAATATCTGATAATTACAATCTGATTAATAGCTTTGTAAACATTTTGTAATGGGGGCCTATATGTTAATCCCCCAAAGAAGTTAAACACATTAATACACACTGCAGCTTTTGAGAATGGCATGGACAGGGAGCTAGTTATGATTAGATAATGAATGAGAAACACAATGTAAAAGAGATCATGCATATTGTCTGCTCAGATTTAATTTTTAATAAATGCATTAATTAACCCCTTGAGTGCTAATGACGGCTCAGAGCCGTCATTAGCACTCAACTACCTTTTATGCAATCTGGGGGCCCCCACCAGCTCCTACCCCGGCATCGCTGGGGCTTCCCGTTACGTGCAGTGACATCACGCGCAATGATTTGATGACGTCACCGTGCAACTTTATTTAAAATTGTCAATACAAAGTATAGGGAAAGGGGGCATGCTGCTTAGAAACCTGTATCTCAGGGATCTAAGCAGCTACAGACCCCCAAGACCCACCATTGGAAAGGTAATCGCCTATAAGTCCAAATAAAAAAAAAGTCAAAACATTTTTTTTATGAAAATAGTAAAAAACAGAAAAATATTAAATTCAGCTTAGCACTCAAAGGGTTAATATATTGGGTACTGTAAATAATTACATGTGATTAATTTAATTTTATAATAAAATAAATAAATCATGTGACATGAAAATGTAAACATTTTAATAAAATAATTATAGAACTGCATAATTCTTACACACAATTTATAATTTTAAAATATGTTCTAATGAATCATTATTCTTACTTTAATTAAAGATGATCCTTGATTGTTTTTCAAAGTACATGCAATATATGTTCCTTCATTTACAAATCATAATCAGGCATCATTTAACCAATCTGATTAAATGTAAAGAAAATGTATATTATGAATAAATTGACATACAAATATGATTGTTAACTTAATATTATTCAAAATAAAGAATGCAACACATTTTAAAACTTTATTTAATCATGTTGTATTTCATTCAATAGAACCATTGTTTTTGTTTTGTTTTGTTTTTGTAAATTTGAAAATTACTTTTTAACAAAAACCACATTGCATTTCATTTAAACGCAATATAAATAAATATTTATAAGCATGAAAAACAAGTGTTGACAGTTAAGGGTGTATAAAAGAAACGATTATCAGACACATTGGCCAAACAGGGTGTGATAGATTGCAATAGGTCCTTGTATAATAAGGGGCATATATTTAAATCAATTAACAAAATAAAAGTAAATCAAATATTTTTATCTTATACATCAAAGTCATACCTAACATCATTTTAGATAAATCAAATAAATCAAATACTCTTGTCAATTTAAGGGACATTCCAGCCAAAATTGGAATCCACATGGATGCATTTCAGTTTTGAATAGAAGCATTTTTGTAATATACATGTATTAGCAATACTGCTTCTTATAAAAGCTACAGCTGTTTAAAAATTGTATTTAAGTATGTACCAGCATTTTAAACAGGACACATGATCAGAGAGCCTAAGGTGCGTATACCATCTGGTAATGATTCAATTTGTTAATTGCTGATATGATACAAGCCTCACTGGCGCTCTAAGCAGCTTCAATATTAAAAATGCTGGTGCACTGAGAATATCTAACTATACTTCACAGGCACGTGCAGAGAAAAATGCTATCACTAAAACAGTGATAACTTTTACTAGAAGCATTTTTGCCAATACATGTATATCTCAGATCTGTTTCTATTCAAAGATGTAATTCATCTATGTGCATTTCAATTTAGACTGGGATATCCCTTTAAGTTTTTAATTACATAATTTAAAGCCCATAATGGGCCAGATTACAAGTGCTGCGGAATTTAACACTCTTGCTTGTGCATTAAAGGGACAGTCAACACCAGAATTTTTGTTGTTTTAAAAGATAGATACTAACTTAATTACCCATTCCCAAGTTTTGCATAACCAACACAGTTATAATAATACATGTTTTTACCTCTGTGATTACCTTGTATCTAATTCTCTGCAGACTGCCCCCTTATTTCAATTCTTTTGACAGACTTGCATTTTAGCCAATCAGTGCTCACTTTTTGGTAAATTCACGTGCATGAGCTCAAAACATATGAACTAACGGCAGAGGCGGCCTTTAAGGTCTAAGAAATTAGCATATGAACCTCCTAGGTTTAGCTTTCAACTAAGAATACAAAGAGTACAAAGCAAAATTGGTGTTAAAAGTAAATTGGAAAGTTGTTTAAAATGGCATGCCCTATTTGAATCATAAAAGTTTTTTTTGGACTTGACTGTCCCTGAAACTGAGGTAGAAGTAAGCTTTTTGCACGAGCCGGGTAGCGCTCGCATTACAAGTTGAAAGTAAAAAGTTTTTACACGTGCAAATACCCAATGCGCGCAAAAAAGCTAAAGTTAGAACATATTCCCCCATAGAAGTCAATGGAGCAAAAAAGTTGAAAAATTCACTCTAGTTGTGAACAAACCCAATTACATATTCTCAAGTTCGGTAACCCAACATAAAAAATATGAATATTTCACATTCCAATGTTCTGTACATACAGAGTATGTTCTATTTTTTCATAAATACATGTTTCTACATATATTTTGATTGCTTTTTTTGGTAAAATATATAGCTATACATACAGTATATATATATATATATATATATATATATATATATACTGCATAGATGATTATATATAGGTAAATATATACTGCATGTATATATATATATATATATATATATATATATATATATATATATATATATATATATATATATATATATATATATATATATATATATATATATATAGGAAAATCTATTTAAAAATACATAAAACATATTCTGCTATGTGCAGAACATGGGAATGTAAATTATTTTTAAAGTAAATACCCACTATAACACTTTATTAAGTATGAATATTCCATGTATACATATCTATGTATGTGTTTATGTAAATATATGTCTGTAAATACATATATATATATATATATATATATATATATATAAATAGTGATGTTGCAAACTTAAAATTTTCCGTTCGCGAACGGCGAACGCGAATTTCCGCAAATGTTCGCCAACGGATGAACCGGGCGATCCGCCATTGACTTCAATAGGAAAGCGAATTTTAAAACCCACAGGGACTCTTTCTGGCTACAATAGTGATGGAAAAGTTGTTTCAAGGGTACTAACACCTGGACTGTGGCATGCCGGAGGGGGATCCATGGCAAAACTCCCACGTAAAATGACATAGTTGATGCAGAGTCTGGTTTAATCCATAAAGGGCATAAATCACCTAACATTTCTAAATTGTTTGGAATAACGTGCTTTAAAACATCAGGTATGATGTTGTATCAATCAGGTAGTGTAAGGGTTACGCCCGCTTCACAGTGACAGACCAAACTCCCCGTTTAACGCACCGCAAACATTCCATTTGCACAACCGCAAACTCCCCATTTGCACAAGGTTGGATACCAAGCTAGCCATGTCCCGTTCCTTGTCCTCACTGATGTCATTGAAGGTATCTTCCTCCACCCAGCCACGTACAAATCCAAGGGTCCCTGAAAGGTGACAACAAGCCCACTGGGACGCCTGCTGTGTTTGGTCTTCCACCTCCTCAAAGCCACCTTCCTCCTCTGACTCCTCTTCTTTAGACTCCTCTCTCTGTGTTGCCTCTCTCTGCGTTATTATAAGGTGTGTTAAGTAGTACTATTCCTATCTGTTTAATCCCTGTTACATCCCCTATCAGGGGATGTGTATATGACATGGATTTTAGGAACCGGGAGAAGGAAAAAGATGCTTGGTCGGTCCTCCTACTTCAAATTTTAGGGCACTGCGCGTGCAATCCTCTGTGCCACCAGATATGAGTGGTGTGTTAAGTAGTACTATTCTTATCAGTTTAATCCCTGTTACGTCCCCTATCAGGGGACATGTATATGGCATGGATTTTAGGAACCTGGAGATGGAAAAAGATGCTTGGTCAGTCCGGCCACGAGATAGATAGATTTGATAGATAGATAGATATATAGATTAGATAGATCAATAGATGCAATAGATACATTTGATAGATACGATAGATAGATAGATTTGATAGATAAATAGATAGATTTGATAGATAATTTCCCAGTCTGGGACCCATGGTAAGGTTACTTCCTTTTTCACAATCGAGTACAGGTTGGGGATTGCCTTTTGTGCAAAGAAATTTCGGCCGGGTACCTTCCACTGCGGTGTCCCCTATCAGGGCACGTGTATATGGCATGGATTTTAGGAACCGGGAGATGGAAAAAGATGCTTGGTCGGTCCTCCTACTTCAAATTTGGGGCACTACGCGTGCAATCTACTGTGGGACCAGATATGAGTGGTGTGTCAAGTAGTACTATTCTTATCAGTTTAATCCCTGTTACGTCCCCTATCAGGGGACGTGTATATGGCATGGATTTTAGGAACCGGGAGATGGAAAAAGATGCTTGGTCGGTCCGGCCACGAGATAGATAGATTTGATAGATAGATAGATACATAGATTAGATAGATAGATCAATAGATGCAATAGATACATTTGATAGATGCGATAGATAGATAGATATATTTGATAGATAAATAGATAGATTTGATAGATAGATAGATAGATAATTTCCCAGAAAGAGAATTACAAGACGTGCGGTCTGGGACCCATGATAAGGTTACTTCCTTTTGCACAATTGAGTACAGGTTGGGGATTGCATTTTGTGCAAAGAAATTTCATCCGGGTACCTTCCACTGCAGTGTTCCCTATCAGGGGATGTGTATATGGCATGGATTTTAGGAACCGGGAGATGGAAAAAGATGCTTGGTCGGTCCTCCTACTTCAAATTTGGGGCACTGCGCTTGCAATCATGGCCGGACTTTTAGCCGACGGACATTTGGCAGACAGACATATGGCCGAACGACATTTGGCCGAAACACAAGTGGCTGTCAGATAACAGTCTGGCCACGAGATAGATAGATTTGAGATATATATAGATACATAGATTAGATAGATAGATCAATAGATGCAATAGATACATTTGATAGATACGATAGATAGATAGATTTGATAGATAGATAGATAATTTCCCAGACAGAGAATTACAAGATGTGTTGTCTGGGACCTATGGTAAGGTTCCCAGAGGCAGTTGCGGCGCCAGGGGATGTGTATATGGCATGGATTTTAGGAACCGGGAGATGGAAAAAGATGCTTGGTCAGTCCTCCTACTTCAAATTTGGGGCACTGCGCTTGCAATCATGGCCGGACTTTTAGCCGACGGACATTTGGCAGACAGACATATGGCCGACGGACATTTGGCCGAAACACAAGTGGCTGTCAGATAACAGTCTGGCCACGAGATAGATAGATTTGATATATATATAGATACATAGATTAGATAGATAGATCAATAGATGCAATAGATACATTTGATAGATACGATAGATAGATAGATTTGATAGATAGATAATTTCTCAGACAGAGAATTACAAGATGTGTTGTCTGGGACCTATGGTAAGGTTCCCAGAGGCAGTTGCGGCGCCAGGGGACGTGTATATGGCATGGATTTTAGGAACCGGGAGATGGAAAAAGTTGCTTGGTCGATCCTCCTACTTCAAATTTGGGGCACTGCACGTGCAATCTAATGTGTCACCAGATAGGAGTGGTGTGTTAAGTAGTACTATTCCTATCAGTTTAATCCCTGTTATGTGCCTTTTTTTTTTTTTTGGATTTTGAAGCCACAGTGCAGCACCAGAGGCCAGAAGAATTTGGCATGTACACATGCCTGAAAAATTAGGTATTGTTGCAGCCGCTGCTGTAGTAGAAAAATTGATGTTTGTTTCCCAGGCAGAAAGTGCCCTAAAACATTACGGCTTGAACCATAGTTTGTGGCGGATAAGTCACGCAAGTCATCCGGCATTCGAAGATAAAATACAGCAGCATGTGGACCATTTTTAGCCCAAGGCAGCTCATCTCCTCAGGCCTTTTTTACTCTAATGTATCGCTCAATGTCAGTCCCTTCGGGATCCATCCCTCATTCATCTTAATAAAGGTGAGGTAATCTAGACTTTTTTGACCTAGGTGACTTCTCTTCTCAGTGACAATACCTCCTGCTGCACTCAAGGTCCTTTCTGACAGGACACTTGAAGCGGGAACGGCCAGAAGTTCTATCGCAAATTGAGATTGCTCAGGCCACAGGTTAAGCCTTCACACCCAGTAGTCAAGGGGTTCATCGCTCCTCAGAGTGTCGAGATCTGCAGTTAAGGGGAGGTAGTCTGCTACCTGTCAGTCGAGTCGTTCTCTGAGGGTGGACCCCGAAGGGCTGTGGCAATGCATAGGAGTTAAAAAGCTCCGCTTGTCCTCCATCAACAACACGTCTGTAAAGCGTCCTGTCCTTGCCAGCGTGGTCGTGGGAGTCGAAGGATTACTTTCACCTCTTCCTCTGTTAGATTCCTGTTGTGCTGTGACATCACCCTTATATGCTGTGTAAAGCATACTTTTTAATTTATTTTGGAACTGCTGCATCCTTTCCGACTTGTGGTAATTCGGTAACATTTCAGGCACTTTATGCTTATACCGGGGGTCTAGTAGCATGGACACCCAGTACAGGTCGTTCTCCTTCAGCTTTTTAATATGAGGGTCACTCAACAGGCACGACAGCATGAAAGACCCTATTTGCACAAGGATGGATGCCGAGCTACTCATGTCCCGTTCCTCATCCTCAGTGATCTCACTGAAGGTATCTTCTTCCCCCCAGCCACGTACAACACCATGGGTACCAGATAGGTGACAATGAGCACCCTGGGATGCCTGTTGTGGTTGGTCTTCCACCTCCTCCTCAAAGCCACATTCCTCCTCTGACTCCTCTTCCTCGCAATCCTCTTCCAGCGTTCCCACTGGTCCAGCAAGCGATGCTGATAAGGCTGTTTCTGGTGGTGATGGTGACCACAACTCTTCCTCTTCATGCTCATCTACAGCCTGATCCAGCACTCTTCACAGGGCACGCTCCAGGAAGAAAACAAATGGTATGATGTTGCTGATGGTGCCTTCAGTGCGACTGACTAGGTTTGTCACCTCCTCAAAAGGATGCATGAGCCTACAGGCATTGCGCATGAGCGTCCAGCAAAAAAATTCCCAGCTCCGCAGAGGCTGTCCTAGCACCCCGGTCATACAAATACTCGTTGATGGCTTTTTCTTGTTGGAGCAGGCGGTTGAACACTAGGAGTGTTGAATTCCAAATGGCCACACACCTTCCTGGCCTGCTTCAGGACGTCCTGTAAGCCTGGGTACTTATGCACAAAGCATTGTACGATCAGATTACACACATGTGCCATTTGTGCCAAATTACTTCATTATCAGAAACCACTTTGCCGATCTCCAGTTGGTGCAGAGTAAGCCACTGATCCACCTGTACGTTCAGGGTGCACAGGAGTGCTGGTCCGGAGTGACTCTCTGCTTTCAGGCAAGTCAACCCCAATACGGTGTGACACTGCCGTATCCGGGATGTGGAATAGTACCTGCGGAGCTGGGGGGTACTGTTGATGTGGAGCGAGATGCAGCAGCAGAAGAGGACTCAGCCAAGGAGGTTATGGAAGAGGATAGAGTAGGAGGAGTAGAGGAGGTGGCAGTAGGCCTGCCTGCAAGTCATGGCGGTGTCACCAACTCCTCCTCTGCAGAGCCATGCATTCCATGCTTGGCAGCCGTCAGCAGGTTTACCCAATGCACAGTATAGGTGATATACCTGACCTGACCATGCTTTGCAGACCAGCTATCAGTGGTCATATGGACCCTTGCCCCAACACTGTGTGCCAGACATGCCATTACTTCCTTTCGCACAATCGAGTACAGGTTGGGGATTGCCTTTTGCGCAAAGAAATTTCGGCTGGGTACCTTCCACTGCAGTGTCCCAATAGCTACAAATTTTTTGAACGCCTCAGACTCCACCAGCTTGTATGGTAAAAGCTGGCGGGCTAAGAGTTCAGACAAGCCAGCTGTCAGACATCTGGCAAGGGGGTGACTTTGTGACATTGGCTTCTTACGCTCAAACATGTCCTTGACAGACACCTGACTGTGGGCAGATGAGCAGGCAGATGGTTGAGAGGGGGCAAGGAGGACAGCAGTGGTTGATGGGGCTGAAGATGCTGGACCAGGAGGAGGATGGCGGCTTTGAGTTTGTGTGCTGCTTCTACTCATGTGTTGATCCCATAGGCATTTGTAATGTGCGATCATGTGCCTTCGCAAAGCAGTTGTACCTAGGTGGGTGTTGGACTTCCCACGACTCAGTTTCTTTTGGCACAGGTTGCAAATGGCATCGCGGTTGTCAGAGGCAGACACACAAAAAAAATGCCACACTGTTGAGCTCTGCAATGACGGCACTCTGGTGGTGGCAACAGCATGCGTTGATTGGCGTGCTGTCTGGCTGACCCCAGGTGCCGATGCATGCTGTCTAACTGTGCCACTAGCTCCTTGCGACAACCTCCCCCTGCTTCCAACTTCTCTCCTCCTCCTCCTCTCTGTCTCCCCATCTGAACTTTCCCCCTGTTCTTCTTCTCTTCTAGCGGGCACACACGTGACATCCACGGATGCATCGTCATCATCAACCACTTCACTTGTATCTGACAAATCAACAAAGGAAGCAGCAGCGGGTACAACATCATCATCATCACACCATACGTCCATGTCTGTAATGCTGCCTGACTGAGACATATCACTGTTATCTATATCCTCTGTCAATGATGGTTGCGCATCACTCATTTCTTCCAACTGATGTGTAAAAAACTCCTCTGACAGATCAAGTGAAGCGGCTGTGGTAACTTGAGAGGTGCCCGAAGATAAGCTGGAGGAGGATGGTGCATCAAGGTTCAGAGCAGAAGCTATAGAAGATTGGGTGTCCTGTGTTAAAAAGTCAACTATTTCCTCAGAACTTTTCGAGTTCATGGGACGTGGCCTCTGAACACTGGGCAATATTCTAGGGCCAAAGGGAATCACAGCACCATGACCACAATGGCACCTGCAGGGTGTGCTGCCTCTGAATGTCATTTTTTTTTAAATGTACACTTACACTACTATTAAACAAGATATGAGTGGTGGCACTGGGCAAGTGGGCACAGTATACGCTGTGAGCCTGACACAAAAAAGCAGACTGATGTTTCACAGTCCAAAAAGTTTTTATTTTTTTTAAATGAACACTTACACTACTATTAAACAAGATATGAGTGGTGGCATTGGGCAAGTGAGCCCATTATAAGCTGTGAGCCTGACACAAAAAAGCAGAATGATGTTTCACAGTCCAAAAAGTTTTTTTTTTTTGCTTTTAAATGTACACTTACACTACTATTAAACAAGATATGAGTGGTGGCACTGGGCAAGTGGGCCCAGTATAAGCTGTGAGCCTGACACAAAAAAGCAGACTGATGTTTCACAGTCCAAAAAGTTTTTATTTTTTTAAATGTACACTTACACTACTATTAAACAGGATATGAGTGGTGTCACTGGGCAAGTGGGCACAGTATAAGCTGTGAGCCTGACACAAAAAAGCAGACTGATGTTTCACAGTCCAAAAAGTTTTTATTTTTTTACATGTATACTTACACTACTATTAAACAAGAGTGGTGGCACTGGGCAAGAGGGACCAGTATAAGCTGTGAGCCTGACACAAAAAAGCAGACTGATGTTTCACAGTCCAAAAAGTTTTAATTTTTGTAAATGTACACTTACACTACTATTAAACAAGATATGAGTGGTGGCACTGGGCAAGTGGGCACAGTATACGCTTTGAGCCTGACACAAAAAAGCAGACTGATGTTTCACAGTCCAAAAAGTTATTATTTTTTTAAATGTACACTTACACTACTATTAAACAAGATATGAGTGGTGGCACTGGGCAAGTGGGCACAGTATACGCTGTGAGCCTGACACAAAAAAGCAGACTGATGTTTCACAGTCCAAAAAGTTTTTATTTTTTTAAATGTACACTTACACTACTATTAAACAAGATATGAGTGGTGGCACTGGGCAAGTGGGCCCAGTATAAGCTGTGAGCCTGAAACAAAAAAGCAGACTGATGTTTCACAGTCCAAAAAGTTGTTTTTTTTTTAAATGTACACTTACACTACTATTAGACAAGATATGAGTGGTTGCACTGGGCAAGTGGGCCCAGTGTAAGCTGTGAGCCTGACACAAAAAAGCAGACTGATGTTTCACAGTCCAAAAAGTTTTTTCTGTTTTTAAATGTACATTTACACTACTATTAAACAAGATATGAGTGGTGGCACTGGGCAAGTGAGCACAATATAAGCTGTGAGCCTGACACAAAAAAGCAGACTGATGTTTCACAGTCTAAAAAGTTTTTTTTTTTGTGTTTAAATGTACACTTACACTACTATTAAACAAGATATGAGTGGTGGCACTGGGCAAGTGGGCACAGTATAAGCCGTGAGCCTGAAACAAAAAAGCAGACTGATGTTTCACAGTCCAAAAAGGTTTTTTGTTTTTAAATGTACACTTACACTACTATTAAACAAGATATGAGTGGTGGCACTGGGCAAGTGGGCACAGTATAAGCTGTGAGCCTGAAACAAAAAAGCAGACTGATGTTTCACAGTCCAAAAAGGTTTTTTGTTTTTAAATGTACACTTACACTACTATTAAACAAGATATGAGTGGTGGCACTGGGCAAGTGGGCACAGTATAAGCTGTGAGCCTGAAACAAAAAAGCAGACTGATGTTTCACAGTCCAAAAAGTTTTTTTTTGTTTTTAAATGTACACTTACACTACTATTGAACAAGATATGAGTGGTGGCACTGGGTAAGTGGGCACAGTATACGCTGTGAGCCTGACACAAAAAAGCTGACTGATGTTTCACAGTCCAAAAAGTTTTTTGTTTTTAAATTTACACTACTGTTACACCAGATATGAATGGTGGCACTGGGCAAGTGGGCACAGTATATGATGTGAGCCTGGCACACATGCTGGCAGGCAGGCAACTGCAATTAGATTACACTAGCAGACTGATGTTTCAAAGTCGAAAAAGTTTTTTTTTTAAAATTTACACTACTGTTACACCAGATATGAGTGGTGGCACTGGGCAAGTGGGCCTGGAACACACGCTGGCAGGCAGGCAGGCAACTGCAATTAGATTACACTAGCAGACTGATGTTTCACAGTCAAAAAAGTTTTTTTTTTTAAATTTACACTACTGTAATACCAGATATGAGTGGTGGCACTGGGCAAGTGGGCCTGGCACACACGCTGGCAGGCAGACAACTGCAATTAGATTACACTAGCAGACTAATGTTTCACAGTCAAAAATGTTTTTTTTTTTTAATTTACACTACTGTTACACCAGATATGAGTGGTTGCACTGGGCAAGTGGGCCTGGCACACAAGCTGGCAGGCAGGCAGGCAACTGCAATTAGATTACACTAGCAGACTGATATTTCACAGTCAAAAAAGTTTTTTTTTTTTAATTTACACTACTGTTACACCAGATATGAATGGTGGCACTGGGCAAGTGGGCCTGGCACACACGCTGGCAGGCAGGCAATTGCAATTAGATTACACTAGCAGACTGATGTTTCACAGTCAAAAAAGTTTTTTTTTTTTTAAATTTACACTACTGTTACACCAGATATGAGTGGTGGCACTGGGCAAGTGGGCCTGGCACACACTCTGGCAGGCAGGCAACTGCAATTAGATTACACTAGCAGACTGATGTTTCACAGTCAAAAATGTTTTTTTTTTAATTTACACTACTGTTACACCAGATATGAGTGGTTGCACTGGGCAAGTGGGCCTGGCACACACGCTGGCAGGCAGGCAACTGCAATTAGATTACACTAGCAGACTGATGTTTCACAGTCAAAAAAGTTTTTTTTTTTAATTTACATTACTGTTACACCAGATATGAATGGTGGCACTGGGCAAGTGGGCCTGGCACACACGCTGGCAGGCAGGCAATTGCAATTAGATTACACTAGCAGACTGATGTTTCACAGTCAAAAAAGTTTATTTATTTTTTTAAATTTACACTACTGTTACACCAGATATGAATGGTGGCACTGGGCAAGTGGGCCTGGCACACACGCTGGCAGGCAGGCAACTGCAATTAGATTACACTAGCAGACTGATGTTTCACAGTCAAAAATTATTATTTTTTTAAATTTACACTACTGTTACACCAGATATGAGTGGTTTCACTGGGCAAGTGGCTTGGCAGGAAGGCAACTGCAATTAGATTGCACAGGAAAAAAAAATACAGTTACAGAAGTATCAAACAATTCATACAACAGGTAATGTACCTTCTAAGGAAGGTACATTACCTGTTGTATGAATTGTTTGATACTTCTGTAACTGTGGAGCCTGCATTTGCCTTTGAACTAAGATTCCCACTGCGGATACCTATTGAATTCTTGGGCTGCAGCTTTATTACATCTATGTGCTCTCTTCATACCTCATTAGTTGAGGTTTTCTATGTGAGTGTACCTTATTGTGTGTCATTTATGTTCCATTAAAGCAGTTTTACACTATGTTTGCTTTTCTGGTTCTCTTTATATGACACCAACACTGGAATTGGAAGTTACTACTTACTAAAGAGAGCACGAGGACATTTGGAGGATTCTACTATCTATATTCCAAGATACAGAAGCCTGCACTCTGGGAGATCCAGTGGATCATTCAATCTTTTCTACAGGGAGTGCCTCACTCTTTTATGAAAGTGCTACATTCTTACCTCATGTGATTGAGGTTCATTCAAGTAAGTGCACATCTAATAGGGGACTAATATCTGAAGACTTTGCTCTCCGTATTTTGATGTGCTCCTGATTACCTCTGATCGTTTAGGATTTCTTATAGCTTATGGACATTTGTTACACTATACACTATATATTATATTATTTATTTTGTATATATATATTTTTATAACTTCGTATTGCTATAATATTTTACTATAAACTGTATTATATTTTATTTATTTATTCATTATATATTTTTTAGTTTGAGTTTTCTGCGCCACCCTGCCCCTTTCTTTTTATGTTCTTTATTGAGGAGTGATAGGTCTCCTCTGCTATTTTGGGTTTTGGCAGCTGGATACTTCTTACTGAAAATATATATACCTTTATGAGGTGCTGGGTATAGAGTATATACCTTGTGGCATAGCTTTTATTTGACTGTGAGCGCCCAGGAGTGATTCAGTGGATTCTTTCTACTGGTTCATTTATCTTTTGTCTTTATATATATATATATATATATATATATATATATATATATATATATATATATTTATATATATATATATATATATATATATATATATATCAATGTCAAAGCCCTTTGCCTGCCTTTTTCTTTCTAACACCTGAGACCTTGTATGCAATATTTTTAATATTTTTTATTAGACAGTATTATTATAAATGTAACTGTACTTTTCAATGTATTTTTTATGTGTTTTGTGACTTTTTTGTTTCACAAAACAGCTAACTAGAGCTCTGAGGTCACGTTATCCTAATGTGCATTAACATCAATAGCACTCAAGCAAGTTCATTTACTTTAAACTTGTAATACAAATTCTACATCTGATGCACACAAACAGCTGTTATAATCCTGATATCACTTTTGCGTAACTGTTACTCCGCCACTCGTAATCTGGCCCAATATAATTTCTTTAACTGTATATGCTAATTAAGATGTAAGAAAGAAAAAAATATGTACATCTATACATGAATTTAATAAAATAAGTGTTGTGATACAATATAATAACATTTAACAAAATATTATCTGCATATACAGTCTTATGCAAAAGTTTAGGCACAAACTCAGATTATGTGAGCACCTGTGGTACAGATAAAGTCAAATCATAAAGTCAAAGCCTCCTTGTATACATCAGTGTCTATAATCATAGAATGGGGGCTTCCCTGACCCCTCTCCTCACCTCGGAAACTCTGGTCACTGAGGGAATGTCCCTCCGCTTAAAAGGGTGGCCTGTCCACAGGGATCAATAATGACTCCTTCCCAATGCTGTACTTTTGCTCATGGAAAATCGGTTAATGATAAACCCTCATAGACTGACCTCCGGTCGACTCTGATCCCCTCTTAGGTCCACTCTAAGTTAGCGTGTGACGTCATCAAAAATCTCTGGCTCATGGCTTTCTTCTCTGTCCCTGCTGATGAACGCTTTGTGAGGTAGGTGAGTGGGTATGACAGGTGAAAGGGCAAATCACCCGACAGCTGCTGTGCAATCCTCTGTTTCTTGAAACTCAATAGGGTAATAGCAGTAAGGAGCACCTGCAGTCACAGATGCACTTAAAAACTTTTATTCAAGAGTTCATAAAAACATCCTTAAGTACAGGATATACATACAAGTGGCAATGTAGATGGTGTGGAGAACACTCCAAGGACTGTCCATTGACGCCTTTCGGCCCAAAAGGCCAGTAATCGTAGCTATAGTCTGTATTCTGTTTAAACCTTATATGCACCTCAGTGCATAGTGATTGGGTAAAATCATTACCCGGAGTGAAGTCACAAACATGCCCACAAGGTCACTTGTTACAAAAATAACTAAATATATATTTTGCTATTATCTCTGTGCTCATGATAAAAAATATTATAATTGCAATCATCTGTGAAAAACTTATTGATTTACTCACTTCTGCTTTTAACTCATAACATACATCTTAAACATGTGAGCAGCATCCCTAAATTACACAATAAATTGCTTGAGCAATTAAGTGTATTTAAATATTGATTATAAACTATTGCTTAACCCTTCCAGTGCTAATGACGGCTCTGAGCCGTCACAGAGTTTCTCACTCTGGTGCTAATGATGGCTCAGAGCCATCATGAGCACTCTCCCACCTTGAGGGAGATCTGGGGGCTCCTTGCTGCTCCTACCCCAGCGATCGTGCCTGTAGAGTGACAGGCATCGCCGGGGCTTCACGTGATGCGTGGTGACGTCACGCACAATTACGTGATGACGTCACTGCGCAACTTTATTTATACTTAACAATGTTAAGTATAGGAGGAGGGGGCATGCTGCTTAGAAGCCTGTATCTCAGGCATCTAAGCAGCTACAGACCCCCAAGACCAATTGTTGGAAAGGTAATCGCCTAACCTTTCCAACAGTGTAAGTTAAAAGTAAAAAAAAACCAGCACCCAAGAACCGACAGGGTTCTCTCTTGATCACATCCCCCCTAACTTTAGTTACACGCTCATCCGGGCCCTTCAGTTCCTTTCATTGGGCCTCGCTATAAAAACTTAAACAACTACTTTGGGAAAAGTAGGTAAATTAAAAGGGGAGGGGAGAGTGGAAAGATGAGACTATGTGTCACTGTAATAAACCCACTGAAGTGTAAAAACTCATGGTGTATCTCAGGTTGTAGACACTCGTAGGTCAATTGTATTTTATTCTACTTCCCCGAAGTACTGTTATGTTATTTGTCATGTACCACTCGACAGCATTTGTAATAGACGTTGTTTTCTCCTGTTCCACGTTGTATCTTTTGAAATTCTCAATAAAAATAATTTAAAAAAAAAAAAAAAAGTTAAAAAAAAAGTTTTCAAAAATTGCAAAAATAATAATAATAAAAAAAAATATTAGCACCCAGGTGGGAAATGGCTTAGCAGCCAAAGGGTTAAAGAATATAACACTAACTAGTGCACAATGATAGTTTTAAATTTAAAATTTGAACCAGTTCATTGAATTGCACTCAGAAACTGGGCATAAATTGGTTTAACAAACCTCAAACCCATCTATTCGTAGTATGATTATAGTATCAACTGATTTTGTAGATAATATACCTGATTTACACTCTAAGATAGCATTTAAGTATTCTACTTAAATGTTTCATAACTATAATTGCAATGTGTTTAAATTCATAAACAATAGACTCCAAAGGGTGACAAATATAAAATTTGGTTATATAACTCAAAGGAGAGGAGGGAAGAAGCACAGATAACAACAAATGAACAATTTCTTTTTACTGTGGCCCCTAATAGGTTAATGTCCATCCTATTACTATTGAATACACAGACCCAGGGCCCTACTCCCAGAAATTGATGAGGTCATATTCGGGTACTCTAGTCCTAATTCTTCGTATCCAAAAAAATGCTCTTTTGGCCAAAAGTCTTTCTCTATCTCCTCCTTTCTCTTTTCATTTGACCATTGCAATGATAGTCCACTTCAGAGAATTGGCACTTTTATTATGTACCAATGTGAAATGCTGTACTAATGGGGTAGTCCGTTTTCCTGCTTTTATACTGGATAAATGCTCACGTATTCTATATCTAGTCTCTCTAGTCGTGAGACCTGTATACTGAATACCAAAGGCTTCACACATGAGCAAATATACAGCATAAGTTTCTGAACTTTTCCCCAGTCACTGTGCTTTCAAAACCTTCTCCTGGTTGAAGATACTCACATGCTATGCACTGTGAGTTGCTACATTTATAAGTGCCTTTGAACCTGAGCCAAGATGAGCTGTCAATAGTTATAGATCTTAGTTGTGTAGGAGCTAGTATGCTCCCAATGCTCATCCCCTGTTTAACAGCATATCTACAACCCTTATCAAATTGGATCAGCAATTTCATTTTGATCTATCAAATAACTGAAGGACACAGTAATATATCAGTAGTGAAATGAGGTGTATTGGATTAACAGAAAATGTGCAATATGCATCAAAACAAAATTAGACCCCTAGGTCCTTTCCTGAGCACTGTAGGGGCATCAATAATCCAGAGTCTTGAAGCAGTTTAAGGATCTAGGGTAGTGCTTTGACGGGAGCTGATAGAGCTGCTGGTTGACCAAGGCTGCACTATAGATAGTAGGCTTAGCATTGCTAAAAGTTCAGGGTGTGCTATGGGCCTTTCATTGTTGAAAAAGGACTCAGAGAGGTACAATAACTATATTGCACAAGACCTGCAGACTTCTTCTGTTAGCATTGCCAATGGTGCTACATGTGCTAAAGGTATTACTATTTGTAACCTGGATGTCCGAAGTGGCCCTGCAATTGTTTTGGTACCAAGACTTAAAAGCCCCTTGTTTATTCTTATGGAAGCCATGGTGTTTTTTTGTTTTTGAACAGATCTTTTGACTATCCTTTTGCTTGCTCAAATGTGATGTTTGGTTTCTGACAAAAACTCTGTTATTAAGTTTTGGTTTGACTTTTGACAATTCTCCTGAATTATCCCTGAGTGCTAACCCTTCGCTCTGCTTATCTGGTAAAAACCTTGGCTTATACATTGGGGTTGAATTATCAAGGGCTGAATGGCCCCTGATCCCCCTGTTTCTGCACAAGCCTTCAGGCTCACCGGAAACAGCAGTTAAGAAGCAGCAATCTTTAAGACCACTGCTCCTAACTTGATCTGCCCCCTCTGAGCGGCGGACATCAATCAACCCGATCCTATACGATTGGGTTGATTGACACCCCCTGGTGGTGGCTAATTGGCCATGAATCTGCAGGGGCGGCATTGCACAAGCAGTTCACTAGAACTGCTTGTGAATGCTAAATGCTGACAGAGTATGCTGTCGGCAATCAGCGATTTCTGGTGGACATGATACGCTACAGTCAGACATTAATAAATAGGCCCCATTGTATCTACTGCAAGCTTGAATCCAGACATACATGACTTAGGGCTAGAGGGTTTTTCGCAATTGTTTAGACTCTGTTTAAATTTTCATGATATTACAAGTTGAGCGAAATTGTGATTGTGCTAGCGAAATCGTGATTTACGCTAGAATCATTACTGTAATTTCAGAGCTGTGGTTAACTGTTTTCTGAAAATAAAAAGTATCACAAAACACATCAAAAATACATTACAAAGTTCAGTTGCACTGATAACACTGTCTAATAAAAATATATATATATATTGCATACAAAAGTTCTAAGGGCTCAAAGATATGAGATCTCGGCTGTTAGCCAAAGCACTTTAACATTGAGATACATACATATACATGTCTAAAGATGTATATTTATGTGCGTGATATGCATTTATTAAGCAATATGCTGGATTCAGATTTGCTTTAGTTTAAAAAAGTAAGTAAAAATTAAAAATACTGTATTATTTCATTTATATAATATAAAATATCTATATGACGATAACATTTCAAACCAAACAATTTAAAGAAGTATAAGTAAACAGAATTTTGAAATAAATGAATACCTTCAGAACCCAAATGTTGTCTTGAAAATATGATATATAAACAAAAAATGCTTGCCTACATAATTTTAAACTATACTTAAGATCATAGACTTTATTTTAAGAAAAAAAAAAAAAATGACACTTCAAATTTCTGTAAAAATTACATATTACTTTGTATATCAATCTAAGGAAATATTTGTTTGTTGTGTTGACAAGGATGTTCATAACTTCTGACAGAATACATATGAAACAGAATCTAGTTGTGTCATCTGATAATTCAAAAGAATATTTTGAGATCTTATCATATAGTAAAATACAAACAAAAAATATAAAGTAAAGAAAGCACATATATATTTTCTTCAGTTTTAAACACCAACCAACAAATAGCCAGATTCTTAGTGGAGCACAAAATATCGTTTACGCGAGTGTCATATTTTGCACTCCACGCAGTAATACCAGCACACGTAAATGTGCGCTTATATTAAAAGTTAGGTGCAATGTGAACGAGACCTCACGTTCGCATTGCATGAAAGCTGATCACGAGAACGCGCTTCCATAGACTCCAATGGGAGCCTTGTTCTCATGCCGTGAGATACAGCATTAGAACCTAGTGCAGCGAAAAGGGTAAGTCGCACAGCGATCGGCAGCAAATTTAAATATTTATGTATATGAATATATACATATATATTTATGAGTTTATATGTGTATATTCACATATTAACACATAAATATATATGTATATAAGCAAATACATATAGATTTACAGGAATAACAACACAGTCACCTTAGTGTAGTTTTTGTTTCTAACACCCCACACTCGCCCACTTTAACCCCTCATAACTGCTTCATTCAGTTATTTTAAAAATAAAATAAAAATGCTACCTTTTTTAAAAAATATTAACTATTATATTGTATTTAAATCTGACAGCTGAAGTAATGAAATCCAAGTTGTAACATTAAAAAATGCAATTTGTTCATTCATTCATTCAATTTCAAAGATTATGGATATTGTATATCGTGTTTAAATTATTATGTGTGGTCTTAGCAAAAAATAGTTTGTCTACAACCTTTTATAATAGAATGAAAGTGTCCTTCTTTAAACAAATTTAAAGGACAAAAAAGCTAATAATATTTAAATGCACTTTGCAACATTAAAGGCCAGATTACAAGTGGCAAGCTATTTAGCGCTTTTTCTCAAGGGTAAGCTTCAATAGAAGTAATCTTTTTTTTGCGCACCGGGTAGTGTGCATATTACAAGTTGAAATTAAAATGTTTACGTGTGAGCAAAACCTGACACATGCTAACCAAGGACTTTGCAATATCAAAGCCAAGTTAACATATTCTATTCATAGACTTCAATGGAGAGCTCATAAAAAACCCTAAAACGTATTGGTCGCTCACTTGCTAACCAGACAAAAGTTATTCATATTTTACATTCAAATATTCTTCAATACAAGAGCTATTTCCATCACACGCAAAAAGCCAAAAAATATCCCTTGCATTAGTGCACCACTTGTATTCTAGCCCAATGTGTGTTATTTTATTATTAAGAAACAATATTTTAACCTGTATGTAATATGGAGAGTGTTTTCCTTTATACAACCCTAGTCTCAGAGCATATTTAGGTTCTTTTGGTAAGTATACACTCATGCACAATATTGACGTGAACAGCAAATGTATTAATAAGCAACTATATAAACTCAAAGATACCCTTAGGCAGAGCATTATTGGTGTGTTTGCATTAAAGGGACATTGTACACTAGATTTTTCTTTGCATAAATGTTTTGTAGATAATCCATTTATATAGCCCATCTGGTATTGTTTTAAAAAAATATATAGTTTTGCTTTTTTTTTTTTAACATTGTGCTGATTTTCAGACTCCTAACCAAGCCCCATAGTGCCAGCTATATACATGTATTAACAGACTTCTGCAGGCTCCTGTTTATGTTATCTGTTTTTTCATATGCAGGGGAAGGGGGAGGGGGGGGAGTGTCTGCTCATTTTGTTTACCCAGCCCCTTTCAGTGGATGTCCCAGACTACCTCATCAACAGTGCCAAACTTGGAACTTCTAATCAAGTTTTTAAAGGTTTGTATATCAGTATCTGTGCATATTATTCTTTATAGTAGTTTCTATTATATACAGTTATAAGAAAATTGGTGTATACTGTCCCTTTAAGCTTGGCACTTGAGAATGGTAATTTTAGCATGAGCCAAGTGTTAAAGAAAAATAGAAAAGGTGTCATTGTGTTAGCACAATTTATTTTGCAAACAGCTATGTATATTTAAAAAATAGATTGTAACCTTCTTTTAATCTTGTTTTTTTTTTGTCTGCTTTTTCCTTTAAACCGATAATTATATTTCCATGACCCCCAGAGAATTTGGAGTGCATTCTATGGGATTAATAGTAATGACCCTCTACTTGCTTGAGTTTTTACCCAGCAGAAGACCAGTGAATAAGTATTTGTGTACAAATAGACCAGATAGATAGATAGACAAACATACAGATAAATAGATAGACAGACCAATCAATTTTGATTTGAAATTGTGTAAAAAATGAAAGTAATGCACACAGTAATTAAATAATAACAAATAAGAAATACCACAATTGAGAAAAGCAAAAAGTAAAAACAAGAAAACAAAATGTACTTTTGTTTTGAATAGACCACTGAGTTCAATTTCCCGGAAAACAATTAAAAGGAAAATTCAAGCTCTCAAACTCTATATTGGTACATTGCTGACTTTGACCATGTAAATATTAGATGCTACTTCCAAAGATGCTTGAAAACAAAAGTGGAAAATAATGCAGGCACTTAAGTCCATACTGCTGAAATCAGGATGTTTTTTTTCATAACTTCTGCATTAGGGATTTGTATTGCTATGCATTAAGTCGTAATGTTTCAAAGAAAAAGACAAAAATAAAATGTTTTTCACAATGTGTACTCTAAACTTAGCATTTTTATTTTTTTTCCCCACAAGAAACAATCATAAGGCTCAATAATAAAACATTTCTTAATGAAATAAAGTGGTAGATGTATGTATACCACATTTTTTTCAATTACTTTATTATTGTACGGCAGCTGCATTTTTTTTTATAATGGGTCGTACTATTGTTTTTTGCAGATCAAACAATCCAATTACTGTATGAGGTATTCTATGAAACATAGGGTCCCTTGCATTATTTCAAATGCACCTAGCCATAATTACATGAAACACAATTACATAAGCACTGAGCCCTGAATATTTTTGTGTATTTTTTGAACAAAAGATCAAAAGACAATATTTTTCAGCCTTCTTTGCTCATATTTACCAAGGGTGCCAATATTAGTGGAGGGCACTGTAATTCAAGCCTGAATGTACAGTGGGAATTGAAAATAATAAACCTCCTTGAAAATAATCACATGTTGTTGCTTTGCAGCCTGAAATAAAGACAGACACAGTTTTTGTTTATCCAGTTGTAATTACTCAGTTCAACTAATAACATCCAAGTGAAAGATATAACACCAACATGTCTGGCAAAAATAAAGACAACTCAAAAACAGAGTTGGAAAAAGGATCACCCCCTCCTAAAATTGCTTGTAAACTCAATCAGGTGTAGCTAATCACCTTTTCAACGGCACACACAAAGCCATTTGACCTTCAACTGTGATCAGCTGTGGGCATATTGATTAACTCAACATGAAAAGAGCTTTTCTGGAGCATCTTTGGTAGTGCAACTGAAGCAAAAAATCAACTATGGATGGCAAGGCACTGTCAAAAGATCTCCGGGATAATGTTGTGGACAGGCACAAGTCACGAGATGGATACAAGAAAATATCAAAGACTTTATCAATGCCTAGAAGCACAGTAAAGTCTATTCACGTTTGCATGCAGGTTTTTACAATCATTAGCAGGCAGGTTAGATTGTGTGGGTATTACAAGTTGAAAGTAAATGCTATCATTTCAGCACAGTTTCAAGTTAATGCCCGTCGGTTTAGTATGTACTCAGAGCTCTGGTTAACTGTTTCACAAACATAAAAGTTGCACAAAACACATAAAAATGACATTAAAAAGTACTGTTACACCTATAATAACACCATCTAATAAAAAATAATAAAAAAAATATTGCATAATAAAGTTATAAGTGCTCAAAGATATGAAGTCTCAGGTGTTAGGAAAAAAAAGGCAGACAAGGCGCTTTAACATAGAGATACATCATAGATATTCATCTATAAAGATATATATATATATATATATATATATATATATATATATATATATATATATATATATATATATATATATATATATATATATAAAAAGGTATTTATATATATATATATATATATATATATATATATATATATATATATATATATATATATATAAAAAGGTATTTATATATATATATATATATATATATATATATATATATATATATATATATATATATATACATATGTATTTATATGTGTATATATGTATTTACAGATATGTATGCACATATAAAGACATACATACATATGTATACTTTAAAGACATATATAGAAGAGCACTTGAGTGCTTTGCAGTTAAGTAAATGAAAAAAATGTAAAATCATATTAATGCAATATTCAATTTTTTTTTAAGTGTTATACAAACCAAGTTCCTGGAGCAATTAGCAATTACAAGACAAGTGTCTGAATCAGTCACTGCTGATAATCTTAATCATTACCTCCTTGAAATGTTTAGCTCCTTTCCTGATGTATCAAATGATTCAATTATCCCCTTTAAAAGATTGCATAACGCTCTAAAAAAACCACCAGACACCAAACCTCCACGAGATGTTATATAGCGAAAATCTCTGACGTCATAGTCAAATAACTGATTATAGGATCTGCTAGAAAGCAATCTTGTATTGAAAAATATTTTTCCAAGCATAAAATATTTGCAGATTTGCTCCCAATACTCTGCAAAGGAGAGAGCTGCTACCTCTTACTTTACTCCTCAGATCCAAATCAATACCTTACAGATAGGGATTCCTTTTCAGATTTTCAACTAGTTGGAATGGAAATAGAGCAGTCTGTAAATCTCCTAAAGCAATCCCTGCATTCTGTGTGACCCTCAGAATAGATATATCTTTTCCAGTTTCTGGTCCGGCATCTTCTTCTTCACAATCAAATGATTCTATGCTACATCCCAGACCACAAAGATGTGAATGGAAAATGGCTATAAACAGGAGGCATTGAAAAGCTTCAAGATTGCCAAGCTTACAGTGTGAAGAGCTCTGAAATTCCAGCTATGTATCCTTAACTTCAGTGGGTATATTGTCAGTGGTGGTTCTGATTCCAGCAGTTATTTTGTTACAGCAGAGGTATCTGATTAAGTTTGTTTGTTTTGTACTCTTGTTCTGTATGACATAACTTTTTACTTTCAAAAGTTGTTGAAGCCTGATATTAACATTATGTTTATCACATGTTTACTGAACAGGATGGAGACATAATCTCCAAATTTTAGAACAACATCTGAATGTATGTAAGATGTATGTTATTTGTTTTCATATGTTTTTTTTCAGTTAATACATTTTTCTTGGTTTATTTCCCATGTTGCACATACTGTTTATGAAAGATTCCAGAGCCTTCAAAATTTTAGTTCCTTTTTGCTGTGGGCTCTTACTGTGGCTACCTGGGTTTTGTTATTTATATAATTATGCTCTGTCACTTTTCCCCATTGAAACACTGGATTTGAGCTTAGTAACACAAAATGTAAAAGGGTTTAACAGTCCAAAAAAGAGATCCATAAATCCTAAATATTTTTATTATCATTACCCCACATACTACTATAGCACAAAACCATCTAAAAAATATAAGGTGTGAACATATTATTCCACAAATATCTCCTATTTAAATTGTTGGGGGTTAGAAAAAGATAAGGAAGGCAGATTTTTTAGTATCTATGAATTATTGTTTGGTAAACCTGTCACTACATTTAATTATATATGTCCCTAGTAATAAACATCAACTGTATTTCAAACAAATGTCTTCAATGACCAGGGACATGACCAAGGGACTTTTATTGATGGCAGGGGACTTTAACTTGCTGTTGAACCTGTCAATTGATAGTTCTAACCATAATGTTTAGATTTCTAAGAAACTCTCAAATTGTTATGGTCAGACCTTAAAGGGAAGGTAAACTTTGATGAATGAAAGTCCGTTTTTTAAAAATACTATTAAAAACAGGGGCACTTTCATTCATCAAAGTTTACAAAGCAGCCGTTTTAATTAAATATGTACCTTTTATTCTTTTCACAGCCAGAGCAGCTTCCCCCTCCTGGAAATCCTCTCTTCACACGTCAGCAATGACTAATCCGGCTTTCTCCAATCACAGCATGGCCTCAGGCAATTACTACCCTGGGGGGAAAGCCGTGATTGGAGGAAGCGGGATTAGTCATTGCTGATGTGTGAAGAGAGGATTTCCAGGAGGGGGAAATTGCTCTGGCTGTGAAAAGAAAAAAAAGGTATGTTTTTAATCAAAATGGCTGCTTCGTAAACTTTATGAATGAAAGTGCCCCTGTTTTTAATAGTATTTTTAAAAAACATGCTTTAATTCACCAAAGTTTACCTTCACTTTAAGTTTCTTATATTGCATGATACTTGGCTTTACTTTATCCTGGATATATAGGACTACTCATTTTTTTCCAATGCCCAGGGATCTCATTCTACAATAGATTACATTTTTACAGATCCCATGGCAAATTTCCCACTCCTCCACCAACAGCATGCTGCTGTTGTAGTGAGTTGCTTCAAGTGACCCTCAGCACCAGTTAAGCTCTTTATGTGGAAACTTGATGGCTTCCTGCTATCAGACACAGTAAAAATAAAAACAAATAGTTAACAAAACAATTACTATCACAACAGTATATAAACATAAATACAAATAATATATACTGAAAAGCAAAAAAATGTGATGTATAACACTGTGTGTCTAGTCTGGAATGTAACCAAGGAAAGATTGGGAGCTTTTATTGAAGCATTGAATAGTAATGATTGGCAAACTACTTTAAATTGGGAAATCAGTATAGAAAAATTTGCTTTTCTAGATCTTGAGATCTATGTTGAAAATGTAATTAAAACTAAGTTTTTTGTTTGTTTTTTTAAACCGGTTGACATAAATAATTATATTGAGTTAAATAGCTGCCACCTAAGTAGGCTGAGGAATATCCTTAAAGGTCAAATACAAATATTTAGACATACTGTAACTGTACTGATTTAGAAGTATTTACGAAACAAGCCCAAGTTTTTAAGTGTAGATTCTTGGAAAAAAGATCATATAAATCAGGCTATTTTTGATGCCCAAAAAAAGATAGAAAGAACTGTTGGAATATAAAAATAAGGAAGAAAAATAAATATTAGTGAAAAACAAGTAGGGCCTATATTTTTAAATTATAGCATGCAGAGTAAAGTGGTAGTGGGAATCATAAATAAGCATTGGGATGTTTTTAAAAATATATAGTTCACTAAGGGAAATTTTGCAAGATAAACCTAAAGTTGTCTTCAGGAAATCCTCAAATGTGAATTATAAATTAAACAAAAAGTTGATGTAGAGAAGACATGGTTAAATACAGATGTAAAATGCATTTATAGGTGTGGTCAATATGGAGGATATAATAACAGTTATCAAGAAAGAACAATTAAAAAATGTAGATCAACCTCAGTAGATAAAAAGGTAATGTATAAAATAGAAGAAATAATCTCATTCAAAACAAAAATGTGATTTATGTACTAGAGTCGTTGTGTAGCCTGAAATTCGTAGGCCGCACCTCCAGAAATAAGGCAACAGGATTTCAAGAGTATATCTAAAATATCAAAAAAATTATTTATTAAACATTCATTATCCAATCATTTTAAAGAAGTTCATGAACAAAATCATAAACATATTTTGAGATAAATGGGTATAAAGAAACTAACACCTCATTGGAGGAGAGAAAATTATAACAAACATTTAGATCAACTAGAAATTGAATGGATATATGAGTTGAACACTCCAATTCTAAAAGGACTTAATACAAACTTTAAGTTATATATTTTTTGTAACATATATCTCTATATGTTAACATATATCCCTTTATGTATCTTATTATACATCAATTTATATAAAATCATTTAGAAAATATTGGTTAAGTTTAAACTTTGATTTTACATGTAATATATATATATATATATTATATTGTTTTTTATTAATATTTTAATTTATTTTATAAAATATAGAGTATATTACTTTATCACATTCAGCTCACATTAAATAGCATAGTAGTATCTCTTGTTGCCTTTTATCAGTAGGGTCCAGAGTTCGATTCCAGAATTAAGTGAAATGTAGTTTTATTTACTCTAATTAGGATCTATATACAAAAGTTTGCAAATAATTCAGTTTGTAAGACCCACATGGGATAGAGGTAACTTCATTTGACTATGAACAAAGATGACTAATTCCTGATAATGGTAAATTACTTATAATTATTTAAGAATATGTAATACCCATCTCATATTATAAGTTCTTTTTATTTTAATATTTTTTCTGATTGTTTGTTTCCAAGTTAGAAAAATGCAACAAAATTTAAATTGGTTTCTAAAAAAAATATATGAAATCTTTTGGGGTATGAAAATTGAAAAATAAAGTAATTAATATAAAAATATAAGGGTGTTTATTGTATTTTTCTAGATGCATTTTCTACATATGAATTTTTTATATTTACATTTGTGTAAGGAATGGCTTCAATATTATAATTTGCAAATTGAGTGAGAAAATAAGTGCATAATAAGTTTGGCAAATAAGTCCTGAATATTTATTAGCATTTGAAATGTATTTTATGCATGTATTGAAATATATTTATAGTCCATGAGGATTGTTTAAATTATCTACATAAGCCAGAAATACAGACAAAAATTAGTTAGCTGAAGGAACCAAACACAGCCAATTTGGATCGCAAATGGATGAAAAATGACTCCTTGAAAAAGCCCATGTGGGGGAACATATATCAGAGGTTTTATCTGTTTTGGACACAGCACATAATGGCGGGACTTACTAAGTGAATTTAACTGATCCATTATAATCTGAGAATGCTGAATACCAAAAATGTGATTTATGTACTAGAGTCATTGTGTAGCCTGAAATACGTAGGCCGCACCTCCAGAAATCAGGCAACAGGATTTCAAGAGACTATCTAAAATATCATAAAAATTATTTATTAAACATTCATTATCCAATCATTTTAAAGAAGTTCATGACCAAAATCATAAACATATTGTGAGATAAATGGGTATAAAGAAACTAACACCTCATTGGAGGAGAGAAAATTATAACAAACATTTAGATCAACTAGAAATTGAATGGATATATGAGTTGAACACTCCAATTCTAAAAGGACTTAATACAAACTTTAAGTTATATATTTTTTGTGACATATATCTCTATATGTTAACATATATCCCTTTATGTATCTTTTTATACATCAATTTATATAAAATCATTTAGAAAATATTGGTTAAGTTTAAACTTTGATTTTACATATAATATATATATATATATATATATATATATATATATATATATATATATATATATATATATATATATATATATATATATATATATTATATGGTTTTTTTTATTAATATTTTAATTTATTTTATAAAATATAGAGTATATTACTTTATTACATTCTGCTCACATTAAATAGCATAGTAGTATCTCTTGTTGACTTTTATCAGTAGGGTCCAGAGTTCGATTCCAGAATTAAGTGAAATGTAGTTTTAGTTTTATTTACTCTAATTAGGATCTATATACAATAGTTTGCAAATAATTCACACCTAGATTTAGAGTTTTGCGTTAGAAGGGGTGCGTTAGCTACGCGTGTTTTTTTTGCCCCGCACCTTTTAAATAATGCTGGTATTTAGAGTTCTCTGAAGGGCTGCGTTAGGCTCCAAAAAGGGAGCGTAGAGCATAATTTACCACCACTTCAACTCTAAATACCAGCGTTGCTTACGGACGCGACCAGCTTCAAAAACGTGCTCGTGCACGATATCCCCATAGGAAACAATGGGACAGTTTGAGCTGAAAAAAAACCTAACACCTGCAAAAAAACAAGGTTCAGCTCCTAACGCAGCCCATTGTTTCCTATGGGGAAACACATCCTAAGTCTGCACCTAACACCCTAACATGTACCCCAAGTCTAAACACCCCTAACCTTACACTTATTAACCCCTAATCTTCCACCCCCGCTATCGCTGACCCCTACATTTTATTATTAACCCCAATCTTCCGCTCCGTACACCGCCGCGACCTACATTATAGCTATGTACCCCTAATCTGCTGCCCCTAACATCTCCGACCCCTATGTTATATTTATTAACCCCTAATCTGCCCCCCCAACGTCACCGCTACCTAACTACACTTATTAACCCCTAATCTGCAGACCGGACCTCGCCGCCACTATAATAAATGTATTAACTCCTAAACTGCCTCACTCCCGCCTCAAAAACCATATAATAAATAGTATTAACCCCTAATCTGCCCTCCCTAACATCGCCGACACCTAACTTCAAGTATTAACCCCTAATCTGCCGGACCTCGCCGCTACTCTAATAAATGTATTAACCCCTAAAGCTAAGTCTAACCCTAACACTAACACCCCCCTAAGTTAAATTTTATTTAAATCTATCGAAATAAAATAAATCTTATTAAATAAATTAATCCTATTTAAAGCTAAATACTTACCTGTAAAATAAACCCTAATATAGCTACAATATAACAAATAATTATATTGTAGCTATTTTAGCATTTATATTTATTTTACAGGCAACTTTGTATTTATTTTAACAAGGTACAATAGCTATTAAATAGTTAATAACTATTTAATAGCTACCTAGTTAAAATAAGTACAAAATTACCTATAAAATAAATCCTAACCTAAGTTACAATTAAACCTAACACTACACTATCAATAAATTAATTAACTAAACTATCTACAATTAAATCAACTAAACTAAATTACAAAAAAAAACCCCACTAAATTACAAAAAATAAAAAAGCTTACAAGAATTTTAAACTAATTACACCTACTCTAAGCCCCCTAAAAAAAACAAAGCCCCCCAAAATAAAAAAATGCCCTACCCTATTCTAAAATAAAAAGTTAACAGCTCTTTTATCTTACCAGCCCTTAAAAGGGCCTTTTGCGGGGCATGCCCCAAAGAAAACAGCTCTTTTGCATTTAAAAAAAAACATACAATACCCCCCAACATTACAACCCACCACCCACATATCCCTAATCTAACCCAAACACCCATTAAAAACCTAACACTAAGCCCCTGAAGATCTCCCTACCTTATCTTCACCACGCCAGGTATCACCGAACTGTCCAGAAGAGGGTCCGAAGTCTTCATCCTATCCGGCAAGAAGAGATCCAGAAGAGGGTCCGAAGTCTTCATCCTATCCGGCAAGAAGAGGTCATCCGGACCGGTAGACATGTTCATCCAGGCGGCGCCTTCTATCTTCATCCATCCGGCACGGAGAGGGACCATCTTGAAGCAGCTGACGCGGATCCATCCTCTTCTTCCGGCGACTCCCGACGAATGAAGGTTCCTTTCAGTGACGTAATCCAAGATGGTGTCCCTCGAATTCCAATTGGCTGATAGGATTCTATCAGCCAATCGGAATTAAGGTAGGAAAAATCTGATTGGCTGATTGAATCAGCCAATCAGATTCAAGTTCAATCCGATTGGCTGATCCAATCAGCCAATCAGATTGAGCTCGCATTCTATTGGCTGTTCCGATCAGCCAATAGAATGTGAGCTCAATCTGATTGGCTGATCCAATCAGCCAATCGGATTGAACTTGAATCTGATTGGCTGATTCAATCAGCCAATCAGATTTTTCCTACCTTAATTCCGATTGGCTGATAGAATCCTATCAGCCAATCGGAATTCGAGGGACGCCATCTTGGATGACGTCACTTAAAGGAACCTTCATTCGTCAGGAGTCGCCGGAAGAAGAGGATGGATCCGCATTGGCTGTTTCAAGATGGTCCCGCTTCAGCGCCGGATGGATGGAAGAAGATAGAAGACGCCGCCTGGATGAACATGTCTACCGGTCCGGATGTCCTCTTCTTGCCGGATAGGATGAAGACTTCGGACCCTCTTCTGGACCTCTTCTTGCCGGATAGGATGAAGACTTCGGACCCTCTTCTGGACGGATCGGTGATACCTGGCATGGTGAAGATAAGGTAGGGAGATTTTCAGGAGCTTAGTGTTAGGTTTTTTAAGGGGTGTTTGGGTTAGATTAGGGGTATGTGGATGGTGGGTTGTAATGTTGGGGGGGTATTGTATGTTTTTTTTTAAATGCAAAAGAGCTGATTTCTTTGGGGCATGCCCCACAAAAGGCCCTTTTAAGGGCTGGTAAGGTAATAGAGCTGTTAACTTTTGATTTTAGAATAGGGTAGGGCATTTTTTTATTTTGGGGGGCTTTGTTATTTTTTAGTGGGCTTAGAGTAGTTGTAATTAGTTTAAAATTCTTGTAATCTTTTTTTATTTTTTGTAATTTAGTGTTTATTTTTTTTGTAATTTAGTTTAGTTGATTTAATTGTAGATAATTGTAGATAGTTTAGTTAATTAATTTATTAATAGTGTAGTTTTAGGTTTAATTGTAACTTAGGTTAGGATTTATTTTACAGGTAATTTTGTACTTATTTTAACTAGGTAGCTATTAAATAGTTATTAACTATTTAATAGCTATTGTACCGAGTTAAAATAAATACAAAGTTGCCTGTAAAATAAATATAAATTCTAAAATAGCTACAATATAAGTATTCGTTATATTGTAGCTATATTAGGGTTTATTTTACAGTTAAGTATTTAGCTTTAAATAGGATTAATTTATTTAATAAGATTTATTTTATTTTGTTAGATTTAAATTATATTTAACTTAGGGGGGTGTTAGTGTTAAGGTTAGACTTAGCTTTAGGGGTTAATGCATTTATTAGAGTAGTGGCGAGGTCCAGTCAGCAGATTAGGAGTTAATAAGTGTAGTTAGGTAGCGGCGACGTTGGGGGGGGCAGACTAGGGGTTAATAAATATTATGTAGGTGTCGGCGATGTTAGGGGCAGCAGATTAGGGGTACATAGGGATAATGTAGGTTGCGGAGGTGTGCGGTCATGCAGATTAGGGGTTAAAAAATTTTATTAGAGTGGCGGCGATGTGAGGGGACCACGGTTTAGGGGTACATAGGTAGTTTATGGGTGTTAGGCAGGTGGAGGTGATGATGAGGGGGCAGATTAGGGGTTAATAAATATAATATAGGGGTCGGCGATGTTAGGGGCAGCAGATTAGGGGTACATAGGGATAATGTAGGTTGCGGAGGTGTGCGGTCATGCAGATTAGGGGTTAAAAAATTTTATTAGAGTGGCGGCGATGTGAGGGGAACACAGTTTAGGGGTACATAGGTAGTTTATGGGTGTTAGTGTACTTTAGAGCACAGTAGTTAAGAGCTTTATGAACCGGCGTTAGCCCATAAAGCTCTTAACTCCTGACTTTTTTCTGCGGCTGGAGTCTTGTCGTTAGAGTTTTAACACTCACTTCAGCCAAGACTCTAAATACCAGCGTTAGAAAGATCCCATTGAAAAGATAGGATACGCAATTGACATAAGGGGATCTGCGGTATTGAAAAGTCGTGGCTGGAAAGTGAGCATTAGACCCTTTCCTGACTGACTCTAAATACCAGCGGGCGGCCAAAACTAGCGTTCGGACCCCTTAACACTGGTTTTGTTGGCTAACGCAGAACTCTAAATCTAGGCGACTGTTTTTAAGACCCACATGGGATAGAGGTAACTTCATTTGACTATGAACAAAGGGGACTAATTCCTGATAATGGTAAATTAATTATAATTATGTAAGAATATGTAATACTCATCTCATATTATAAGTTCTTTTTATTTTAATATTTTTCCTGATTGTTTGTTTCCAAGTTAGAAAAATGCAAAAAAATTTAAATTGGTTTCCAAAAAAAATATATGAAATCTTTTGGGGTATGAAAATTGAAAAATAAAATAATTAATATAAAAATATAAGGGTGTTTATTGTATTTTTCTAGATGCATTTTCTACATATGAATTTTCTATATTTACATTTGTGTAAGGAATGGCTTCAAAATTATAATTCGCAAATTGAGTGAGAAAATAAGTGCATAATAAGTTTGGCAAATAAGTCCTGAATATTTATTAGCATTTGAAATGTATTTTAAGCATGTATTGAAATATATTTATAGTCCATGAGGATTGTTTAAATTATCTACATAAGCCAGAAATACAGACAAAAATTAGTTAGCTGAAGGAACCAAACACAGCCAATTTGGATCGCAAATGGAGGAAAAATGACTCCTTGAAAAAGCCCATGTGGGGGAACATACATCAGAGGTTTTATCTGTTTTGGACACATCACATAATGGCGGGACTTACTAAGTGACAGAATTTAACTGATCCATTATCATCTGAGAATGCTGAATACCACACAATGGTGTTTCAGATGTAGAGCTCATCTCTACTTTTACTGGTCCTTGATTATTGTCCTTTTTATAGTATATATATATATATATATATATATATATATATATATATATATATATATATATATATATATATATATATATTAATAAATGTAAGCTACTTGGATACTGTTGCCTTGCCAGTGGTGGAGTTGGATTCACAAAGGCACATATTACTGAGAACTCAGTCATTAGCTCGCCAGTGTGTGAGTACCGTCAAATATATATTTGTTATCACAGAACTTCACTATTATACTTAACTTTTATGTTAAGGTCATCTGAGATTGGACATTGGAGGAACTGACAATACGTGTATATAACAACGTCTATATCCTTATTTAAAATGTTTTATTTTATAGTACACAGTGTTTTATATCCCACATTTTTTTCCCACTAAAAAGAGACCAATCTTTAAAAATATACTTTATCACTGACGTTGATCAGGTGGCTGTGTATAGTATAGATTCGCAGGTCTGTTCTTGTTTGGTGCTCCAGAAAAAGCCTGGGAATGAAAGGACTTTATTTTTATGTGTGTAGATCAACACCACATAATTGATACAGTATACTTACTCTGAAAGAATTCAGAGTCCCGCTCCCTCTTGTGAGTATATGTAATATGTTGAGAACAGATTTCTCATTTCTGGTGTGACTGCAAATACAGAAAACATATTCAAAATGCGGTATTATACCTGGTGTATAATGTGCAGTATACTTACTCCGATAAAATCGGAAACTGGCTCCTTGTATAATGATCTTGTTGGTGCAGTTCAAGAATCCAAAGGACAGCAAACAGGTATTTGTTTTGAAAACAAACATTTATTTAAAACATGTCACTATGGACAAAATAGATAAAAGCTCTAGTAAAAAGGCTCTACGCGTTTCAACGATAGTTCGTCTTTCTCAAGAGCAATAAAATTTTGAAGTGCTGCCTTTGGATTTACACAGGTGCTTTTTATACAGGTGAAATCAGTGTTCCTTTTCCGGTTTGACCGGAGTCAGACTCACAGGGTAATATAACAATAACATCAATATCATCAGCTGATTTTTCTACCAATAAATTCTCAAAATAACAGTTTTTATGTGTGCTAAATGCGCTAAAAATTTAATTGGAATGTAACTATTTATAAATCGGATGAGGATATTAGAAACTTACGTCATCTACATTTAGCCAATTGGAATCATTTGGATACAAAGTTCCCTTTCGAGTTCATAATAGCATGAGTTCCAAAACAGGTCCGCTTCTGTATTAAGATCACGTGTTTGAATGGACCAATCCTGAATGATATTCGGTAGTCTTTACTTTTGTTTCTGGTGGCAATAAGTATTGTGATCACGTGTTGGAGTGGACCAATCCTGAATGATGTTCAATAGTCTTTGCTTTGTGTCGAGTGATGATAGGTATTTTTAGTTATTGGGATACGGTCTGAAAATGTAGTAATAGTGCAGATCACCAATAGCTCATCATCATAACATTATAACATATGTTAGAAAATACTGTTTACATTGTTTTAATTACTGTTCACATCTACATTCAAAATCGTATGAATTTTTTATAGTTATATCAGACATCTGACTGTATCTATACCATCATGAAATCGTGATTACATTAGCATACTCTGATTCTTTGTAACCATGAAAAATCTATTTGACATAGTTTTTGCATGAACGAAGTAGAAAAAAAAGAAAAAAAAGAAAAAAATTAATAAATAAAAAATAAAATAAAAAGCAAATAAAAATATAAATGAATAATAGTAAATAAATATAAATATAAAAACATGAAAGAATGTGAAAATAAATGAAAATAAAAATGAATATAAATAAATGAAATAAAAAACAAAATAAAATAAAAAATAAAAAATAATGAAAATAAAATAATAACATAACCAATAAAATAACATTGTTTCTAATAACACTATATAAAAGTGTTTGATAGGCTTAAATGAAAGCTGCTACTCTAATGTCTTTATTTAAACCATGGTGGCCATAAGTTTTTAATGTATGGATCCACCATAATTCTCTCTTATTAAGTTCTTTTTCCATCTCCCCTCCTCTCCAGTGTAGGGAATCTTTTTCAATACCCATCCAAAATAAATGATTTGTATTCTTATAACAATGACAATTATTGAAGTGTATGGGGTGGGGACTCCATGATCATCTTTCTTTTTTTCAATTTTATTTAGATGTTCAAGTATTCTTGTTTTTATGAAATGTGATGTTTGACCTAAATATTGTACCTAACACTCACACTGTAATAAATAAATTACATTCTTAGTCTTACAACTAATAAACTCTTTAATTGGATAAGTTTTTCCTGTCGTGGTTGAAGTAAATGTTTTATATGTCTTTTTCGTATTATTACATGCTTTGCAGTGTCCACAAGTATAAAATCCTGTTAAATTCGAAATCTGAATTAGTTTAGGTGGATTCATTCCTTTAATTAGGGATGGTGCTAATTTTTATTTAAAATTCAGGCCCTTCCTAAAAGTAATTGCTGGCTTGTCTGGAATAATAGTTTTAAGATATTCATAATTTTTTAGAACATTCCAATGTTTGTTTATAATTTGTTTTATCTGCTTATGACCACAATTAAAAGTGGTGGTGAACCTTGGAAACTGTGTGTGCAAAAAAATCTCGTTTATTCATACTTGATATTAGTGATGTTCTATCTTTATTACTAGCTTCTATACTATCTTGTTCTAATAGATTGCTCTCATATCCCTTTTCTTCAAATCTTTCTTTGATGATTTGAGATTGAGTGTTGAAATCATCTATGGTGTCACAATTTCTTCTCATTCGGAGAAATTGGCCTTTGGGGACTGCTTTTAACCACGTTGGATGGTGGTCACTATCTTTTCTGATATATGTATTTGTATCGCATTTCTTTAAATAAGTTTTGGTGTGTATATTACCTTCTGATACATATATAGTTAAATCTAAGAATGTGAATTCTGATTTATTAGTCTCAGGTGTCAATATTATATTCATGTTATTGTTATTGAGATGGGAAATGAATGTATTTAATACATATTAACTATCGTTCCAAATACACAAAATGTCATCTATGTATCTCTGACAGGACACCAGGCTCCCCCCAAACACGTCATTGGACCATACAGAAGTGTGTTCAAAGTGATCCATGTATATATTCGCATAACTTGGGATGAACCTGGTGCCCATGGCGGTTTCACATATCTGTAAATAATGACTCCCATTGAACCAAAAGAAATTATGTCTCAAGATAAAATCTATTGAGGTGATGATGAAGTCCAAAAGAGAGGATGATAAATCTGGGTCTTGTTTTAACTTCCATTTTATGGCTTCTTTGCCTTTTTGGTGATCAATGATAGAATATAATGAATTTACATCCATTGTCAACCATGAATAACTTGATTCCCATTTCAAATCTTGTATTAGATTTAATTCTTGTTTAGTATCTTTGAGGTATGATTTGGCCGTTTGTGCAAAAGGTTGTAATAAATGGTCTATAAAAGCTGAAAGATTACAAGTTAGGGAATCTATTCCACTAATAATTTGCCTGCCTGGAGGTTTTAATAAGTTCTTATGAACTTTAAAACTTTAAAACTATAAAACTCTGTTTTATATTCATCTTGAGAAATAATTTCCCTGTCTAAAGCTTGTGATTGTATTTTATTTAGTTCTGTTGTGTATAGTTTTTTTGGGTTTTCTTTTAATGTTGTATAGGTGTTTGTGTCAGATAATATTCTATTTGATTCTTCCATGTAATAGCTATGATCCATAATTACAACACTTCCACCCTTGTCTCCCTCCTTTATGATTATATCTTGGCGTTTACTTGATCAGGGCCATATTTGTGAGGCATATAAAGCTTTTATCAGAGGGGAATTCATAAAAACTAAAGTCCATAAAAATAAACAATATAGAAATAAACTTATTTCACTTAAAAATGATCTCCTTTATAAAGATCATAAATAATGTTGATCCCATGAATAACAAATTGAAGTAGGATTTATATGAAGCAAAATTTAAAAGTAAAAGAACTCTTGTGCCATAAAAGCCAGTGCAAGGGCATTTTCCTGAAGCAAAAAAATTATATGGAAGGTAATAAGGATGGGAAATTGCTAGTTTGAGCCCTGAACAAGAAAATACATAAAGCGTATGTACATGAACTAAACTGTCCCAATAAAATAATTGTAAGGATGCTATATCTATAGCAGAAGACTTTAGAGAATATTATTCATGATTATGTAACCTTTTCCCTTTCAGGGACCCTAATTCACATATTTCCTTGTGCAAAACCTAAATCAATTCACCCTACCGAAGGTCAAACTTCACCAAACAAACTTCAAGAAATCATGGATACTTTAAAAATCCCTGAAAAGAGTAAAGGTCCAGGTCCAGATTTTTTTAGTAGAAAATATTATAGACTATTCTCCCATATCCTTGTGCCTCATCTACTGACCTTATATACCTTATATAACTAATACATTTAATTGAACATGTTAAACTCAAAATAATTCCAACCTTGCTACTCTCCATGGATGCTGCAAAAAAGCATTTTATGGTTAGATTGGACATTCCTGAAACTCACTCTCCATTCATAGAATATTTACCTTCGCATCAACACCTTCGTCAAAAGTGAAAGTTAATGGGATCTTATCAAATTCCTTTTCAGTTAAAAATCATAAAATAATCAGGATATATCTGCGATCAGAATTAAAGACGGCGTCTACAAGTCATCCCTTTTTGCTGATGACATCTTATTCATTCTTGTTGATATGCTTTTGTCCCTCTCCTTGGTACAAGCCAAGGTTCATAGTTTTGTGCAGGTTTCCAATTTCTTAGTTAACATGACCAAGTCTGAGGTTCCTCCAATTATCCTGAACCCAACATATCTTCACCGACTAAAAGTACAGATTCTTTTTAGAATTAAAAAATCCCATCTAATATTACTGGGCATACAGATATCACCTGCTCCCATGATAATGTTTTATGCTAATTACAAATAAATGTTTAATAACGTACAATGCCTTATAACCTCTTTGTTTCCCAAACACCTTCCCTGGCTGGGCAGAATATACACAATTAAAAACACATTCCTTCCTAAAGTATTATATAACTTCCAGACTTTACCAATTCCCATCTGTGATGTCTTCCTGTATAAATTACAACAATTAATAAATTATTATATTTGGCATCATACTCTTTACTTGCCTTTTAGTGAAGGATGTCTGAGTCTACCCAATCTTCAACAGTATAGATATAGGACTTTTCCCCATAACACAGTGGATTGGTGTTGCCATGACCCCCAAAAGTATAAACAATGGGTCTACTTAGAGCATTACTTAGCACAAGTTCTGCAAATGGGGAGTCAATGTTGACTATCAAAATATGAGATTCCCCAGATGGTGACCCATTTCCCAGTAATAGAGACTTTTCAAGTTTGGTCAATGATTTTTAGAAATATCCCCGTGTACTCCTATATTTACCAATGCTGATTTCAGAGGTCCAAATCAACATTAAAAAAATATTTCACTGCTTTTGAGCTCTGGATCCCTATAATATTCCATTTTAATTGAAGTCCAAATATTAAATACAAAATATGCATGGCACTATGCAAGATAATGATTAATTGTGCTAAGCGACTAATCCCTGATTTTTGGAAATCAACATCAATACCTTCTAAATTGGATTGGCTTCAGTCTTTTAATAATATTAATAATATTTTATTCCTGGAAAGATATTATTATTTTACTTTAGCCCAGATAGATTAAATTTCTGTGGGATGAGAATAAACAGATTAAATGTTAGTGATCCCAACTTCATTGTATAAGGGAATTATACTAATATTTATGATATGGCTCTAGTAAACTACATGCTGTTAACAAAGTTTTTACCTAAAAACATTATTACTCTTTTTCATTTCCTTTTCCTTTTTTTTATATTTATTTTACCAAGTATATTGTGTTGTCATTAATGGTTGTATGTCAAAACCCATGAAAAGTGCATGTCAATATTCTTGTTATAACATAATCTGTTTTGCAACTGAAGATGATGGACTTTAATAATGAATATAGGAAACCAATAGTCTTTCTGGACTTAATATATAATTATATTGTAAACTCAAGGCCATTATGCTACAATGGCAATGTCAAGACTATTATATTTTGTTTTTATTTGTTCCAAATTTTAAAAACTAAACACATAAAAAAAGTGTATATATGTGGGTAATGTTTTATTTTAATGTGTTTTACATGTGTTCTGTGCAAAAAAAATGTAACCCTTAAGCCAAAAGTACAAGCCACAGCTGGTCAACTGTGTTAAATCCAATCCACTTTATTGTAAATATTTAAAAAAGCACCACAGAAAGAGCATAACTTACACATTTCACGCTACAACAAATAAAACATATTGATTTAAAGACCAGGCCCACAAATCAAATTTTGATACGTATAAACGTATGTATGTTGTCATCTTAAAGGTATATTAACACTTCATGTAACACTTCATGTATAGGCCGGCTAAATCTTATGTAATTTAAAAACAAATTTTGCAACTAGCAACATTTTTGCGCTACTTCATCTTAATCATTTTGTTTCAAACTACACACTGCTTGAATATATATAATGTTTATATATATAAATATTTGATTAGTGGGACTGGTATTTAAAGCAATATGTTTTATTTGTGTATTTTTTCTATGAGTAAGTGCCCTGTTGTGGTGTCAAACGTGTAAGTTATGCCCTTTCCGTGGTGCCTTTTTGTTTAAATATTTACAATAAAGTGTATTGCTTTTAACACAGTTGTCCAGCTGTAACTTGTACTTTTGGCTTGATTGTTTTGCGGTTTGTCCACTGCCTTCAGCCAGCACCTTGTAGCCTCAGTACTGCTGTATTGTTTACCCCATATGATTTCCAATGGCTATACACCCGAGAAAGGATCTGAGTGGTGTTCCATTCTATCTTTTCTTAACCCTTACAGTTTACTTCAAGTCTGAAAACACGCTAAATATTCTAGTGCAGTTTTAACTTTCGTTCGAGCATAAACTATAATTTTCAACTGATCTGAGCGCAAGTTAGTGCGTTTTTGATATCCATTGAAAGTATAGATTGCGCTTGAGCAAGGTTGACATTGCTAACCTTTCTCTGGTTAATGCACTTTGCCATGGACAAGTCACACGCTAATGATAGCGCAATCCTGCAATGTCGCCACATGTAATCTGGCTTAAAATCAGATCAACAGTTGGCTTTTAAAGGTTGATTTAGTTGATTATTTTCATTAATATTATAAAATTGCTTTAAAATTAAGAAACTTGTAAGTTCAATGTTAATGCAATCAAAACCTTTAGACAGTATAGTCAAAATTAAACTGTCATGATTCAGAAAGAGCATGCAATATTAAACAACTTTCCATTTTACTTCTTTTATATAGTTTGCTTTGTTCTATCTGCATACTTTGTTGAAAAGCATACCTAGGTAGGCTCAGTAGCAGCAATGTACTACTGGGAGCTAGCTGGTGATTTGTGGCTCCACATATATGCTTCTTTTCATTGGCTCACCCAATGTGTTTAGGTAACTAACTCCCAGTAGTTCTTGGTGCTCCTTTAAAAATAAGATACCAAGAAAATGAAGCACATTTTTAAAATATTAATTTGAAAAGTTGTTTAAAAATGTTTGTTCAGTCTAAATTATTAAAGACAAAATATTAGGTTTCATGTACCTTTAAATAATTCACATGATTCACCACTTGTGTAGACTTTTGTTAAATATTATATAAATTTATAATTACAGCACAGTGATTTAATGTTCTATAAAGTGTCAGCATTGCAAAACACATTAGGTCATTTTCAGTCAATGCACAACAACATTTTAAAAAAAATTTGAGGTCACTGTGTAAGATAATGCAATCAGGATAATGAAATATGGGAATTATGGAGGAGATTAGCTAGCATTAACAATTTTAAACCTTCTTGTAACAAAAATAATTACAAAGTCACATTTATATTTGCTATGTACGTGCCAAAAGGAAACATTTAGGTTTTCTAACTTTAAACATAAAAATGCAAACATTTATCATTTCTAACATTTTAAAATTTTACGTAGCTAACACTATATATTTGTTTAATTAGCACTGAATATTTCTTTGAACATTGTGACTCTCATTTGCATATCCTTACCCATAATCTCTTGGTTCAGTGGATACACTGTAAGTAGTGGTTTTCTATGGAGTAGTAGTATGTAGATGTTCTGTACAATGATGTATTGTGTAAAGTAAATCAATACAAGGTTATGTATTTGCAAAAGAAAGAGAATACACAAACAATGCATAAGGAATATACAGTAAGTATTTAACTGAATTTAGAGCACATAAACTTATAAACATATTATTATGCCACAAATAAATGGCATTTCATAACACACTGTTTTAACATTAACTGATTGCATTAATTTTATTGTACATTATCTTTTTTTTTTTTTATTTTGCACTCATTTGCTTCACTCATGCTAAATAATAGTAACATTGCAATATATTTAATTAAATTGGTTCAAATTATTATATTAGGCCCTAAATTGAGCTGATTTATATGGCAACATTTGTTTTAATTGTTTTATGTCTCCTATATGTCCACTACAATAGATTCAATTTAACTAATTGCTTATAATATTGACAAGTACTAAAACATTTTACTATTATTTAGCACCAAATACCATAGCTTTGAGGTGATTTCCATAAAATAACCTATCCTAGCCATTATTCTAATCTCACAAACACAGAAACTTACTTGAGTTTCCCTAGATGTAGTACACTGCACACATATTTAATATTTCATATTAATTATAGCTATGTTAAAACACAAAAACATAATCTAATATACCTGTATATACCACAGTAATTTTTGGTCTCACCCATATCAGCAAGATGACTAGGGGTAAAATCTTTGTCCATTAGTACAATTAGAAAAATGAGAATACAGAGAATTGACAACTCCTCAGACTATATGCATGTGACCTCTCAGCATACATCAAACACCCCACCAACACAACAGCAAGATAAGAGTAAACATGTGCCCTCTACAGGTTCCATCACTACCCCCACAAACCAGCATCAAGAATATGCACAGGCATCTATGTCAAAAGCAGATGTTGCAGATGTCAATAAGGGCATCTTAAAGAAGGAGAGTCAGCAGAAATGATGACATCCCTGATCATACCAACACAGCAGCCTGATGCTAGTAAGCATGTCCACTTACAAGGTGCTATCAGTACCACTACAATCCAGCATTCAGAGGATGCACATCCATCTGTCTTGCTTTAGATGTGGAAGTCAAGGAAGTAGAAGTTGAATGATCTCCTACAGCTGAAAGTACTGAGCCTCAACAAAAATAAAAGTAATTCATTGGAACTTATATTTTGATAATAGATATTTTAGCATAGATAGATAGCTGAAATATATATATATAAACTTAAACTATATATAAAACAAATATCACCTACTTATACTAATGATCTACATATATAAAAAAGGATCAAAGTAAAATAATCTATATATTAGATATTTTAGTATAGATAGATAACAAAACTTTTAAAGGTATTACAGGTTGTAAGTAAAATCGTTTGAGCGCAATTTAATTTAACGCACGTTAGAATATCGTGACTTCAGTGCTCTGGTTAACTGTTACTCTGGACTAAAAAGTTGCACAAAACACATCAAAATTATATTTAAAAGTATAGTTACACTCATAAAAGTGGTCAAACGTACCTGCAAAAAGAACAAACAATATGGTGCCTCCTGTGTGTATCAGCAATTCCAAATGGTATTCCTATTGTGGTTTGTATATGTGCAGGGTACATTTAGTAGCAGCACTCAATTGTGCTTATAGATGCAGGCTGAAGATTTGTAGTGCTTCAGCTCACTATTCTCCAGCAATCTGGAACTCCAATGATAGGTGTATTGAAGGTAGCAAAACTGGGACCAAACAGTTTGTTTAAAATTTAAATTAGAATTTAATCATAAAGATAAAATAGATAAAAAGGACATATAGACCCACAAAGACCAGTGTATTAACAAACTGGTTAACCCTTAATGCAATGCAACACGTTTTTCTGCTTCCCAGCAGTTTCTTCAGAAGAAAAATAAAACTATGCACCAAAAAAGTTACCCAATAAATTTGGAGCTTATGTAGATATCCATAAATATTTACGAAAACTCACTTTAAAGAGATACTACATCAGTAATTGTGAATTTAGAAAACCCTATAATCAAGATCACATTGAACATAGTGATCTAGATACACTCATGATCTTAAAGAATCGAGAGTGGGAAAATAATCCTATCCATACATGAAAATGGTGTACAAATTGAGGATTTGTTGAAGTTGTTAACTCACATGACAGAACCAGAGATTATCCAGTCTCATTTTTAAAAAAAATCTACTTTCTACCCAGTAGGCTCACAAGGAGATCAGATCCCACTATTTACCAAACTAGTTTTGAATAATTTAGATAAGGCATTCTCTAGTAAAAATTGCACACTGAATAAATACAATGACAACTTAAGCAAAACAGAAAAAGATTATCTCAAAAGGTTATCTGACAATAGAGAAATCCTGATCAGATCTGCAGATAAGGGCAGAATCATTGTACTCCAAACCAGAACAGACTATTTGAGAGAAGCTTTTAATCTACTTGATGATAAGAATACCTATAGGATACTAGACAATCACCCTACTCCTAAGTTTACTAGACAACTACACCAATTACTGCTGTAGGCAAAAGATCAAAAAATATTGAACAGTGATGAATTTTATTTCTTATATGAACAAAACCCCAACATTTCTGTGTTTTATCATCTCCCAAAAGTCCATAAAGACCCTATAAACCCACCGGGTAGACCTATTGTGTCTGGTATAGGGTTCTTATGCGACTATTTATCTCATTATGTTGATTTTTAGTTACAGCCCATAGTAACCAACACACAATCTTACCTTAAAGACAGTGCATATACAATTAAACAGTTTGAAGGGACAATAGGGGAAAATTATTACTATTGGGTAACTTGTGATGTCTCATCCCTATACACCAGCATCCCTTATGATGCTGGTGTAGAGGCAGTTTGAAAGGAACTTATGAGATGGTCTATTCCACTGATCCATACCAATTTTTTTAGCGATAGCATCAGATTTATATTGGAGCATAATTATTTATGATGATATATTTTACCTTCAAACACAAGGCACAGCGATTGGGACAACTTTTGCCTCATCCTATGCTAATTTATATATGCATAGTTTTGAGAATATCCTTATCTGGAACAACAATCCATTCAAAGAAAATCTGATACATTATTTCCGCTACATAAATGATATTATCATCTTGTGGAGGGGATCACCTAATAGAATTCAAGAGTTCTTTAAGTACATAATCTCCAGTACTTTAAATCTGAGCTTCAGCGGAAATTGGTCCAAAGAAAAGATTGATTTCCTAGATCTTACCCTATATACATATAGTTCTGGTAAAATTGTTGTAACCAACTATACAAAAACCACTGCTAAAAATGGTTTCATTAATGCCAAAAGTGCACATAAAAATAGTTGGATAAAAAATATACCATACAGCAATAACTCAGAATGAGAAGAAACTGTACACACTTAACATAGTTTAATTAAGAAGTAGATAAACTTGACCTCAAATTGTCAGAGAAAGCTTATAGCCAGGATGTGCAAGATAAGGCATTATTAATACATCCTAATAAAAACAAATAAAAAAAATTAGACCATCAAAAAATTGCTCAACCAGTCAGATGTATCACCACCTACAATCTAGGAGCACCTATTATCAGAAAGTCTATTTTAAAGTCTGATCCTATTTTAGGACCTAGCTTGGAAGATGCACCCACTATAACATTTAAAAAAGGGAAAAGCTTGAAAATCATTCTTGCTCCCAGTAAATTAAAACCATATCTAACAATTGAGAAACCATTAAATTGGCTTCTGAACAAGAAAGGAACATTCAAATGTGGAAAATCGAGGTGCAATATGTGTTGTCACACTAATTGTTCACCCCAATTCCATAATTATGGTAACTCTGAAACTTTTGACATCAAGATCAGAATCAATTGTGACTCAACATATGTAGTCTATTTATTGGAATATGGGTGTGCCCTACTTTATGTAGGTCGTACCAAACGCAAGATTAGGAGAAGGGTAAATGCGCACCTCTATGGTATTACAGAAAACACACTAAACATAGTGTACCCAAACACTTTTATGAATACCATAGGGGTGATCATAGATCCCTCAAAGTACAAGTCATTGATATGATATCTCCCAAAATACATTATAGACTTTTAGAGTTACGCAAACAAGAGACATATTGGATCTATAAGTTAAACAATCTACAACCTAATGGTCTTAACATCAATACTGATATTCAGGCACATATGTAGCACTGTTTACCTTCATAGTTAGGGGTCAACTAATAGAAATGATCTGAGCATGAGTATATTAGAACATTTAAGCCATTATCCATTTCCATAACTAGATAAATAGGTATCTATTTAGCACTGTTAGTTTAGGCAGTTAGGAGGTGACCAATTGACACTATCTGAATCCCATATACCCACATACTAGCATATAAGAATTTAATAGTTATTATTAATTTTTGTACAAAAATATTGTAGCCATTGCTTATTTCCACTACTAGATATATAGGCACATATGTAGCACTGTTAGTCTAGGTAGTTAAGAGTTAATCAATTTACATTATTTGAACCCCATACACCGATATACTAGTACACCTGGGAATTATTATTTTTTTAGTTATCTTTTAAAATTAATTATAATAAACTAAAGCTTTTTAGTCCTTGTTTATTAGTTCTTATATTTATTTTTGCACACATTGAGACAATTTTTACTTTCTACCATTCACTTATTGTATTGAAAGGTGTATATAATTTTTATGTTGTTGTTATTTTGATATATGCATTTTTTTGTGTATCAATTGTGATTTATGTGATGAAATGTGCTGTAAATGCAACAAGTATCATTACTGTAAGCACTGTCACTTTAAGACATGTGCATTTAAGAAGTGGTATTGTGTTACAACGTTATCTAACTTCATCCTAAAATCCTCTTGAGAAAGCCAGACCGTTGTCCTGAGGAAACTTATTGAGGCTACGTGCCTGACGTCACTGGAACGTACGTGACACGGGCAGACTCTCACTGCTCCACTGGGGTTTCCCTGCTTTCAGACCAGCCGATTATCGCTCCCTGTCTCCCTTGCATGGTTAGCGGAGTACTGTTCCACGCAAAGACCATTTGTAGAGGCTTATTTTACTTTTTTTTATTAGTAAGTGCAATCAGTTATTATATGTATACACATGCTAGTTATTATATGTATACACATGCTGTATAATAAACTACCTTGAGTCAGAGCTGCGCTGTGCCCACTTTTCTTTACAATTCCAGCAAATATATCATTTCCCTTTTTTTAGGATGATGCGGTGTAGAATCAAGATATGGTTTACGGGTAAGCGTAAAGTTGCATACTTAAAAATTAAACATTTGAGATATCTCTTTATATAAACAGCTATACATTATAGAGTATGACTCTGTTAATATACAAGCATTAGCTATACATTGCATTACATGCTTCAATAAACAGGACATGTCGGTGTAAGCTTAGTGGTAACATGATGAATACTAGCGGATTTCTACCCACACAACATAAATGAGATGTAGGGTCTGAATAGAGTAGCATAATGCCATTAACATATAAAACTATATGTCAGTCTGTTGGGATAGGTGTGGTGCATTAACAGGATGATTAGCGGAATGCAGTTAAGTAGTCTTAGTTCGTATCACCTATCTTACTGGATAGTATTACTCTTCCTCCTTGTTTAAATAAGATTAGTTTTTTTCATATGACAGTGTAAACACTGCAAAAGTGCAGAGCCTTTTTAACTTTGCATTTAGTTTTTATGTATTTTTTACAGCCAGGGCTGCCGTACGATCTCACGCACATGAGCAGTTATGCGATGGGGATGCTACAGAGTCCGGCTTCACTGATTCACAGGTGCAAATAACACATAAATGTTTGATTGTTTGTAGTTGTTTGTAAGTCTGAGGAGACCCCGAAAACGTTCACTTAGTAAAACTTCACGTTAAGTTGAAAACGTAGAGTGCCTCGTTTCATTATATATATTTATATATATATATATATATATATATATATATATATATATATATATACTATGAAAAAATCATATATATATCTATAGATTTATTATTGCCAGTTGTAAAAATAAGAGTTTAAGATTACCCAATTAAGTAACAGTCATAATGACATAAAAAATATTTTAAAGAAATATTGATTCATATTATAAGGTAATCCACTACTTAAGGACATTATAGGCCAGAGTCCAATTTGTATGTTCAGGAGAGCGCCACTTTGAAAAACAAATTGGCATCTAGTAAAATTGTGATGATGAAAAAATACCTCTAAGATCAAGACAGACTATAAGTTGAATCTCTTTTTGGGGAAACCAGGCTTCTATAAATGTAATAAACACAATTGTGGGCTGTGTGCCTATACATATGGCAATAGGACAAGTATCAGTTCTTTTGCCACTAAAGAAAAATTCTAAATCACATCACATTTCACTTGCGATTCTGCTTTTGTGGTCTATCTACTTGAATTAGTATTAGTATTATAATGCTCTTCTTCTTTTCCTTTTTTCTTTTTTATATTTTTTTATGTATGTATCATATATATTTTATATATTTTTATATGTATTTAATCATATATACTGTATGTGCTTATCGTGGTGACACCAGTTGATGGGGGCGCCTTTTTCATAAGGTTGTAACTGAGTCAGTCAGTGTTAGACTTCTTGGTCAGTGTCAGGCCTCTAGCTAAACTAATTGAGATCTGAGTATCCCATTGCACGTTTTATTTCTTTTTTTTATATGTCAGATTATATTTATTTTCATTTTTTGACCAGTGTTGTAAATATATGTAATTAATATTGAATTCCTTAATGTCATTTATTCACATGATGATTTGGGGGACATGCGCTAAGGATCCCGGTTTCTATTAATACCCACGATTAGATCGTACCTACTATGGTTCATGTATCATCTATATAAGTGCACTCTGATAACGTATTACTGTCTAGGATATGTTAAGTATCCGAAATCACTGTGTAAGAGTGAATGTAGTGATCTTAATTTAATGTCTGCTAATTGTAGCAATTTTAGTTTTAAAGAACGGAAAGTTTTTATGTTTGAAAAAATGTAACGGTTGTTCTATTGAATTGCCCAATCGGCTAACATCACGTCACTAGTGTTGTCATTTTGGGATCCTTTGTACATCTAGATTGATCAGACACTGTTTAAGGCCTATAAAAGTTGTGTTTTTATTCTGTTATGTATTCACCTGATAAAACGGTCTTCAAGGACCGACAAACACGTTGTGACATCCATGTTTTTAATAAAGTCTATAATTTTATACTAGACTTTTTTAGCACAACTTGATTTTACTCAATACTATCTCTCACATAGCCAAATGGTAACTATCTTTGTATAGTCATATATTTAAAACCCAGATACCTAGTGCTGTGGATCCTACCACATCAAGCTATCTGCAGAACCGAAGAAGGTTTTTAACAGCACCCTGCGCAGTCAGAGGAGGTATACCAGCTGACCAGGGGACTGTTTGCTGGAGTGAGAACTTTCTGGACGGCTCTATAGGGTTCAGCAGGAGTTTGTAGCACTTCTCAAGTGCCTTATATTTTGTGAGTATGGTGACATCTGCTTGTGTGTGGCGCCTTCTTCTTTTATCCATTTATATATATATATATATATATATATATATATATATATATATATATATACAGTCATGGCCAAAAATATTGGCACCCCATTTCTGTCAGATAATGCACCACTTCGACCCAAAAATTGTTTCAATTACAAATGTTTAGATATTCTCATGTTTATTTCTTTTGTTTGTATTTGTATGACACAAAAAAAGTGGAAAATCTGACAAATTCCACGCAAAACACCAAAAATGGACTGGACAAAATTATTGTCACCTTCTCAAAATTGTAAGAAATAATTGCATTCCAAGTTTGTGATACTCCTGTAATTTGTAATTAAATTCACCAGTATCAATTAACAGGTGCTGACAATATAGAAATCACACTGGCAACTAGTTAAAATGGTGAAAATCTGACTCAACCTTTCGGTTGTGTGTCTCTGTGTGCGGCACTGAGCATAGAGAAGAGAATGAGCAGCAAAGAATTGACTGAGGATTTGAGAACAAAAATTGTGGAAAAGCATGGACAATCTCAAGGTTATAAGTCCATCTCCAGAGATCTTAATGTTCCTGTGTCCACTGTGCGCAACATTGTCAAGAAGTTTACAGCCCATGGCACTGTAGTTAATCTTCCTGGACGTGGGAAAAACAGAAAAAAAGTGATCAAAGATTGCATTGAAGGATTGTTCAAATAGTGGATATAGAACCTCAATCAACTTACAGACAAATTCAAGCTGGCCTTCAGGCACAGGGTACAAATGTGTCAGCTTGCACTATACGTCGCCATTTTAATGAAAAGGGATGCTATGGTAGGAGACCCAGGAGAACCTCACTGCTGACACAGAAACATAAAAAAGCCAGATTGGAGTTTGCCAAAACTTACCTGAGGAAGCCAAAATCCTTTTGGGAGAATGTGCTGTGAACAGAGGGAACACAATTACAGCTTTTTGGTAAAGCCCATCATTCTACTCTTTTTAGAAAAAGAAATGAGGCTTTTAAAGAAAAGAATACAGTCCCTACAGTCAAACATGGTGGAGGACCACTGATGTTTTTGGGTTGCTTTGCTGCTTCAGGCACTGGATGTCTTAACTGTGTGCATGGCATTATGAAATCTGAAGACAACCAAATAATTCTGTGGTGCAATGTAGGGCCCAGTGTCAGAAAGTTGGGTCTCCATAAGAGTTTATGGGTCTTACAGCAGGACAATGACCCAAAGCACACATCAAAAAGCACCCAGGAATAGTTTAAGACAAAGCACTGGAGAGTACTGAACTGGACAGGAATGAGTCCAGGAGGCCTATTTATCAAGCCGTCATCAAGCTTGATTCGCCTCATTTATCAAAGCCTGAAAAGTTGAAATCTGTGACGTAACATACGATCCGCCAGTCTCAGTCCAACACAGATCGATGTTTACGTCATTACAGTTTTTGAATGTTTTGAATGCAAATTCAGTACTATCTGACAACTTTTGCTATTTAACAAATATCTACCAGGTACATTCGCCACTATTCCGACCTGGTTTTCAATCCGCCGCCCTGGAAGTGGCGGATGCCATTGGAATCAATGGGAGTCTGAAAGTAGCAAAAGCTCATGTTCGATGCTGCCGATATCCCATTGATTCCTATGGGGAAATAAAAAGTTATGTTTACACCTAACACCCTAACATAACCCCGAGACTAAACACCCCTAATCTGCCGCCCCCCTACACCACCGCCACCTACATTAAATTTATTAACCCCTAATCTGCTGCCCCGCCACCGCCGCCACCTACATTATACTTATTAACCCCTAATCTGCCCCACCCTACACCTCCGCCACCTACATTATACTTATTAACCCCTAATCTGCCTCCCCCTACACCGCCACCACCTACATTATACTTATTACCCCCTAATATGCCGCCCCACCACCGCCACCACCTACATAAATATATTAACCCCTATCCTGCCACTCCCAGAGCCCACGCCACCTAAATAAATGTATTAACCCCTATCCCTCCGCTCCCGGAGCCCACCACAACTAAATAAAGTTATTAACCCCTAAACCCCTGGCCTCCCACATCACTACCACTTACTAAACCTATTAACCCCTAAACCGACAGCCCCCACATCGCCATAAACTAACTTAACCAATTAACCCCTAAACCTAACAACCCAATATCTTTATATTAAATATTAACTCATCCCTATCTTATAATAATTTAAAACTTACCTTTAGATTTAAAATAAACTATATTAAACTAATAATTAATCTACCCTAACTGTTATACTAAAATTACATTAAACTACAAATTAAATCTACTATTAAAAATTACAACGTTACAAAAAACTAGCAACTAAGTTACAAAAAAAACAAACACTAAGTTACAAAAAACAATAATCACTAAGTTACAGAAATGAAAAAATAAATTATCAAATATTTAAATTAATTACACCTAATCTAAGAGCCCTATGAAAATAAAAAAGCCCCCCCAAAATAAAAAAACCCTAGCCTACAATAAACTGCCAATGGCCCTTAAAAGGGCCTTTTGCGGGGCATTGCCCCAAAGAAATCAGCTCTTTTACCTGTAAATAAAAAATACAAATACCCCCCCAACAGTAAAACCCAACACCCACACAACCAACTCCCAAAATAAAAACCTAATCGAAAAAACCTAAGCTCCCCATTGCCCTGAAAAGGGCATTTGTATGGGCATTGCCCTTAAAAGGGCATTTAGCTCTTTTTCAAAAGCCCAAACCCTAATCTAATATTAAAACCCACCCAATAAATCCTTAAAAACACCTAACACTAAACCCTAAAGATCCACTTACAGTTTCTGAAGAGCCGACATCCATCCTCAATGAAGCGGCAGAAGTCCTCAGTGAAGCCGGCAGAAGTCTTCCTCCAAGTGGGACGAAGTCAACATCCAAGCCGACTTTCCTTAGATTCCAATTGGCTGATATATTTCTATCAGCCAATCGGAATTAAGGTTGAAAAAATCCTATTGGCTGTTGCAATCAGCCAATAGGATTGAGCTTTCATCCTATTGGCTGATCCAATCAGTCAATAGGATTGAGCTCGCATTCCATTGGGGTCCGGGAGAGGCGGGATAGGGGTTAATAACTTTATTTAGTTGCGGCAGGGTCCGGGAGTGGCAGGATAGGGGTTAAACATTTTAGTATAGGGGTGGTGTTTAGTGACAGTATATAAATAAAGCTGGGAAAAAGTCGAATAGAAGCGAGATCAATGACTGTTAGTTAACAACAGTCTGCTGCTCATCGCCCCATACTTGGTGTGCAGCTTTTTGACAGCTTTTTATATAAATGTGGAGAGCATATTCAGGTCCGCGGCCGCAATGTTAGGCAATGTCAGGTGAGCGTATTGGTGCCATTGAATGCAAGTAAGTTGACGGCTTGATAAGTAGGCCTCCAGATCTCAATCCCATAGAGCACCTGTAGAGAGATCTCAAAAGAGCAGTTGGGAAAAGGAACCCTTCCAATCTGAGAGACCTGGAGCAGTTGGCGAAAGAAGAGTGGTCCAAAATTCCAGTAGAGAGTTGTAATAAACTCATTGATGGTTACAGAAAGCAATTGATTTCAGTTATTTTTTTCAAAGGGGTGTGCTACCAAATATTAAGTTGAGGGTGCCAATAATTTTTTCCAGTCCATTTTTGAAATTTTTGCGTGGAATGTGTCAGATTTGTCTTTTTTTATCCACTTTTTTGTGTCATACCAATACAAACAAAAGAAATAAACATGAGAATGCCTAATTTTTTGTAATTGCAACAATTTTCTGGGTGAAGTGGTGCATTATCTGACAGAAATTCAGGGCTGCCATTATTTTTGACTATTACTGTATATCTATATATAAAAATATGTCTTGAAGAATAAATAGAACATATTCTGCTATGTGAAGAACATCGGAATGTGAAATAGTAATATTTCATGTCGGGTTAGCGTACTTGAGAGAATGCGATTGTGATTCCGTAACTTGTAGGGTATTTTTTTTTTCACTTTTCATGCATTATTGAAGACTATGTGAAGAACATTGAAAAGTGAAATAGTAATATTCAATGTCGGGTTACTGTACTTGAGAAATTGGGATCGGGTTTGAGCAACTTGCTGGGTTCTTTTTCCACTTTTCGTGCTCCATTGAAGTCTATGAGGGAATACATTAATGCGGTTGCGATATTCCAAGCTCAGCTTTTTGTGAATGTCAGGTGCCAAAACTTTTAACTTTCAACTTGTAATATGCTCACAAAAACCTTATTTCTAACAGTTACCACGTGAGCGGGAGTGATAAATAGTGCTCACTTCCTAATCTAGCCCTATATTAGTTTATGGATTGAAATTACAATTTAATTACTATATTTAGAACTTAGATATGTTAGTATCTTGTGTGTTACATGTATGGGTAGTGAGGAAGTTGAAGTTTTATGGTCTTTTGCTGCCAAAATAACAACATCACCTCAACAGCACATTGGTAATTATCTTGAAATGTCTTTTATAATTAATTTTTGTTTTTTAGATTTATAGTTATGGTTTATGTGTACCATATTTTTCATCTAGGGGAAGATATGACAATGCATGGCATCATAAAGAAGCTATTTAAAGACATAGAAACTTTGAAGAAACAAGTTAAAAATTGGACATTCTAGAAAAATTTTGCAAAGACGTTATTGCAAGCGCCAATGATTGATTTGTATTAAAAATATTTAAATTTGATTTAAAATGCTTCAATGTTATTATTTTATAAAAAGAAAAACATTTTAAAAATTAAGTGCATTAGAAAAATAATAAAACCAATAGCACAAAACTTTTTGTACAACAATTGTACACTTGGGAGTTAACTCTCCTCTCTTTCCATGCATCCACTAAGGGCCTGCATGATCTGCCTGTTGTCTTCTCTGTTGCCTCTTAACGTATCCACCATCAGGTATGGCAGCATCCTCCACGTGTTGCACAGGTGGCTCAGTGTTTTGCACAACTGCTACATTATCACTGGTGCATTATTGGCTTTATGCTTAGTTTGCTCGGTTAACTGTGTAGCGGGGGAAGCTGGTGTAGATGGAGTGGGCAGTCAAAAGTCATCGGCATCATCCTCTTTGAAAAGAGGCTGTGAATTGAACGGTATTGGATCAGGCTGATTGTTGCTCTCCAGTGCTGCTGCATAAATGAATGTTTCCTCTGAATCCACAGGTTGATGATAAATAAATGTAAATACAGTTTTATTTAAGTTGTTTGTTAAAGGGCCAGTTGTTGGTGTACATGAGAGATTGCTTAAAAAAATAGAAGATGATGAGGACATGTGTATGATTTCCTTGCTCGGTCTACAAATTTCATTGGTTTATATACCTTATAAACTCTGGTTGGTAAAAAAAAAAGTATTTGTAAACTTATCAAGGAGAACTAATTTAATAGTATACATATCAGCAAAGAAGGGCTTATAATTCTATCAGGATATTTCCTCTGTGATGGTTTGTGATATGTTTTCAAATTAATTCCAAAATATCATGAGAAGTCACAACAATTTTAAGTACTAACCTGTTTGAAATTCCTCTGAATTTCCAAGTAAATGGCCAAATAATCTACCAAGTACTCCTGTAAAAATAAAAACAGCAATAGAAGGGGCAGTGAAAGAACCCTAAAAAAGTATACAAACATTAGGGGTGTGGGATACAAAAGATCATCATATAGAACTTCCAAAAAATTACAAACAATTGAGGTGGGGGACCAGCGACGATCATGGTCACATTCTAGACACACTTAAAGACCAACTCTACTCAAGGCCACCACAATTTGGGTAAATTCTAACTAAAAATGCATACTACAACTTGGGACACCAACTAGACAGCGATGGTTGAAGCTGTAAAATCCTGCGTCTCTCCCGTGTACCCCCCCAAGAACAGTGTGACAACCTTCGGCCTAACTGCCTTCTCCCACACAACTGACCAGCACACAACTGACATTGCATGCAGGAACTACCTCAGATGACCCAGAGCATGCAGCCTATCTATAAGCCTGCAGAGGAACATTCTGACTGATCCTGCCTTGAATACCTATACCAACGGGCCAATCTGGACCTACGCCACACTGACCTTTGTTAAATCATGTCCAAATGGTTTCTTTTCTTTGTACCTTGTCCATCCATGGGGATAACAAATAATTGTAAATTACTGCAATCACCAACCCTCTGCATTAAAATATGGACATTATAGATTTTTAATCGTCACCAGTATGATGTTATTCCTGGGAATATCCTTCTTCCTGATGAACATATAAAGCTGCCTGTATCTTTCCCCTGCATAGTAAACAAAGTGTCTGCAGGGTAAAATTGCAAACTTTACTGCTTTATCTGATTATCCCCTACTGGGGGCTATAATTTAATGGTTAGTACAATAACCTCCTCTTCTATTTATTATATATAAACCACTGCTACCTCACCCATCACTTTGCAAACTAAGCTGTTCTGCTATTATTGAGGTTTTATTGCAACTTACCCCCTCACCCATTATCTTTGTTATTCTGCAATTTTCACTGACAATCTCAAACAACAAAATCTATTACTTCACTATGACCTCTAAACATAATTACTTAAAAGCGCTGGAGTCGTCATTAGCAGGGGCAAATAATAATCCATTACCTGCTGAAGTTATGGGAGCTATTTCTCAGCAATCAACAGACAGAGACTGCCCAGTCACTAAAGCAGACTTAAGATTCCTTCCGGCAAGATCAGACTTTGCAACCTTTTTTTCGCATGTTAAGCAGCTTATAAAGGAGGGGCTGGTCGAAGTTAAACTGTACATAAACGCTCTGGGTCAGAGAGTACTTTATTTAGAAGAACACACTGAAGGCATTGTAACAGACCAAGTTGCTTTAACATTACAACTGCTACATCAAGGCACATTAATATCTACCCTACAGCATCAATTGGAGGAACTTAAAAATAGGGGCCACAGGCAAAATTTGCGTATCAGAGGAGTACTGGAAGCAATCTCCCTAATCATCTATTAAAACCTATTTGCAGAAGTTATTCTAAGTCTTACTGGAAACCCCTGCAGAACATGCCATGTGGTTAAAAAGGGCACACAGGGCGCTCTAGCCCAGACCTCCAGATTCTTCTCCATTTTGATATAATCCTAAATTGCAAAAAATTTGGTGATAAAGAATAAATAATGGCAGCTGCACGCAAGAAACACTACAGATATATGCTGATATCAGCCCTATTACTCTTACCAAGAGGCGAGAAGCACGTTATCTCACACTGCATCTGGAGGATTTGGTAAAGAGAATCAAACGGCAGTATAATAAACTCCTGAAGATTTGTATATTTTTGCACACAATTAGGAATTTCTCTTCCTACTTTACCAAGTCTTCATATGACTGAACACTGAAAAGATACATCTCCCTAAGCTTATCATAAGGCCCAGTGACACATGGTCAACAGTCACCAGGAAACACTGAACCAACAGACAAACTTCAAGTTCTCACCTTTGCCTCATCACACACAAATCATCAGTGACCCCCTCAAGTAAGAAGTAGAAGGCTAATCATTAACTGTTAGACTCATAGCTTTTATAATGTTTTTTAAATATCATAGCTTACTAGGTTTATTTTGGATAGTTTAACTTAAAAGTTATTTACACTTTAATGTATAAATGTCTAAACTTGTATATATCTAACTCACTTAGTTACTGGAGCACAGCCTCTTCTATGACCAATTGACAGGTCCCTGCTCCCAAACGTTTGTTTCAAAGTCACTCTTTACACACAATGTTAAATAGCCTAAAAGTTTGTACGTTCAGGTTGTATATGCTTACCTTAATTGCTTAGACAGATAATTACTATAATGTGTTCTCTTTACAAAGTCAAGCTTAATAGTCATCTTTGCAAAATTTTAGAAACCCCAACAAATATCTCATAAATGAGGATAATTTGGCTAAAACTTTCTGGAGGGGGGCGGGAGGAGGCTTCCCTTACTACAATATATACACATCCTTGGCCTCTTCCTGTGGAACATTCTCCTACCTCTACCACTCAATAAGTACACTTCTCTATTGGGAACTTCAATTGAAAATATTATCGTAAGAAACACTAATTATGGCACCACTAAAGATTAGTTTTGTATCCCTTAATGTAAACTTTAAACTGGCTTATAAAAAAAAAAAAAAGGCTGCCATCGCTTATATTCATGAAACACATTTATCAACTGATAATGTACCTAATTTTATTTCCAAAGATTTGACACTAGGTTACTTTAGCTCCTCCAACAGAAAATATAGGCAAGTAAGAATCCTCATTAGGAAAAAAAAATACCCTTCCAACACCTCATCTAGGCCTCAGAGCTCACTCAGAGCATCAGACAAAGTGCTAGAAATTGTACATACCTTGGGTGTAGTAGACACTTGGAGAGTCCAAAATCCTACCCAAAGAAATTTTACATATTACTCTAGTCCCTGGAAACTATACTCCTGCATTAACTATTTATTTTCAGACCAAAACAGTTTAAGCTTGTTATCATACTCAGACATAGGAAACATTTCCTGATACGACCATGCACCAATATTTTTGAATTTTAATGACTAGATGCTCCAGTGGAAGTTACAAAGCTTCCATACTAGAGAAGCTTACAAGACACTAAAATAGTATTTTACTTTCAACGCCCTCCCTTCTTAATCATCAAAAGTTTTGTGGGAAGCCCACAAAACAGTACTGAGAGGTAAATGCATTAAGCAAAAGTCCTATAATGAAGAGCTAACCAAACTAACTGCCCTCTTACACAGCTTAGAAACTTCACATAAAAATTATCCTAACAACACAAATCTTTCAAAAATTACAAAGTGTCCGAACAGACTTACAACAGCTACTGCACAAAGAAACTCAATGTAAGGCACTTTACCTTAAACATACATTCTTCTGTGAGGGCAATAAAGCAGGTTATTTGCTTGCAAGAGCACTAAAGTAGCACATCTTTACCTCTCAATTTTATAAACTTAGAAAACTAGATGGCACCTGCACCCATGATAGCCAGGCTAACACCTTCAGCAATTTTTACAAAAGCTTATATAATTTGCAAACTCACACCTCCACATACCTCACAACCCAAATGTTAGACTACATATCATAGGCTAATCTTCCTAAATTGCAATTACAGACCAAACAGTTCTGGAAGAACCCATCTCCTTACAGGATGTTTTAAAGGCGATAAATGATCTACTGCTGTCTCTGAAGAAGAAGGAATTATTTCTTAACCTTTGAAACGCGTTAGACAGAAACGGACTGATTCAATACCGGAAACTCCGGTGAACTTTTATTCACTAAAGACTTTGCCTTGGTTTGATGAGAGAAAGCAACAACTTAGTGTTTGCAGAGAAGGACTGCACCTCTGCACTCACTGGCCTAGATTTAGAGTTGGGCGGTAGCCGTGAAAACCAGCGTTAGAGGCTCCTAACGCTGGTTTTTACCGCCCTCTGGTATTTGGAGCCAGTCAATAAAGGGTCTAACGCTCACTTTCCAGCCGCGACTTTTCCATACCGCAGATCCCCTTACATCAATTGCGTATCCTATCTTTTCAATGGGATCTTTCTAACGCCGGTATTTAGAGTCGTGGCTGAAGTGAGCGTTAGAAATCTAACGACAAAACTCCAGCCGCAGAAAAAAGTCAGTAGTTAAGAGCTTTAACTACTGTTTAAAGCTCTTAACTACTGTGCTCTAAAGTACACTAACACCCATAAACTACCTATGTACCCCTAAACCGAGGTCCCCCCACATTACCGCCACTATATTACAAAATTTTAACCCCTAATCTGCCGACCGCACGCTGCCACCTACGTTATCCCTATGAACCCCTAATCTGCTGCCCCTAACACCGCCGACACCTATATTATATTTATTAACCCCTAATCTGCCCCCCTCACCATCACCTCCACCTGCCTACACTTATTAACCCCTAATCTGCCGAGCGGACCGCACCGCTACTATAATAAAGTTATTAACCCCTAATCCGCCTCACTCCCGCCTCAATAACCCTATAATAAATAGTATTAACCCCTAATCTGCCCTCCCTACCATCGCCGACACCTAACTTCAAGTATTAACCCCTAATCTGCCGATCGGAGCTCACCGCTACTCTAATACATTTTTTAACCCCTAAAGTTAATTCTAACCCTAACACCCCCCTAAGTTAAATATAATTTTATTCTAACGAAATAAATTAACTCTTATTAAATAAATTATTCCTATTTAAAGCTAAATACTTACCTGTAAAATAAACCCTAATATAGCTACAATATAAATTATAATTATATTGTAGCTATTTTAGGATTAATATTTATTTTACAGGCAATTTTGTATTTATTTTAACAAGGTACAATAGCTATTAAATAGTTAATAACTATATAATAGTTACCTAGTTAAAATAATTACAAAATTACCTGTAAAATAAATCCTAACCTAAGTTACAATTAAACCTAACACTACACTATCAATAAATTAATTAAATAAAATACCTACAATTATCTATAATTAAACCTAACACTACACTATCAATAAATAAATTAAATACAATTCCTACAAATAAATACAATTAAATAAACTAACTAAAGTACAAAAAATAAAAAAGAACTAAGTTACAAAAAATAAAAAAATATTTACAAACATTAGAAAAATATTACAACAATTTTAAACTAATTTCACCTACTCTAAGCCCCCTAATAAAATAACAAAGCCCCCCAAAATAAAAAAATGACCTACCCTATTCTAAATTAAAAAAAGTTCAAAGCTCTTTTACCTTACCAGCCCTGAAAAGGGCCCTTTGCGGGGCATGCCCCAAAGAATTCAGCTCTTTTGCCTGTAAAAAAAAAACATGCAATACCCCCCCAACATTACAACCCACCACCCACATACCCCTGATCTAACCCAAACCCCCCTTAAATAAACCTGGATAGGATGAAGACTTTGGAGCCTCTTCTGGACCTCTTCAGCCGCGGGATGATGGATGTCTAGCCCCCGCTTGGGCTTGGATGAAGATTTCGGAGCCTGGAACGATCGGTGATACCTGGCATGGTGAAGACAAGGTAGGAAGATCTTCAGGGGCTTAGTGTTAGATTTATTTAAGGGGGGTTTGGGTTAGATTAGGGGTATGTGGGTGGTGGGTTGTAATGTTGGGGGGGTATTGTATGTTTTTTTTTACAGGCAAAAGAGCTGAATTCTTTGGGGCATGCCCCGCAAAGGGCCCTTTTAAGGGCTGGTAAGGTAAAAGAGCTTTGAACTTTTGTAATTTAGAATAGGGTAGGGCATTTTTTTATTTTGGGGGTCTTTGTTATTTTATTAGGGGGCTTAGAGTAGGTGTAATTAGTTTAAAATTGTTGTAATTTTTTTCTAATGTTTGTAAATATTTTTTTATTTTTTGTAACTTAGTTCTTTTTTATTTTTTGTACTTTAGTTAGTTTATTTAATTGTATTTATTTGTAGGAATTGTATTTAATTTATTTATTGATAGTGTAGTGTTAGGTTTAATTGTAGATAATTGTAGGTAGTTTATTTATTTATTGATAGTGTAGTGTTAGGTTTAATTGTAACTTAGGTTAGGATTTATTTTACAGGTCATTTTGTAATTATTTTAACTAGGTAGCTATTAAATAGTTCTTAACTATTTAATAGCTATTGTACCTGGTTAAAATAAATACAAAGTTGCCTGTAAAATAAATATTAATCCTAAAATAGCTACAATATAATTATAATTTATATTGTAGCTATATTAGGGTTTATTTTACAGGTAAGTATTTAGCTTTAAATAGGAATAATTTATTTAATAAGAGTTAATTTATTTCGTTAGATAAAAATTATATTTAACTTAGGGGGGTGTTAGGGTTAGACTTAGCTTTAGGGGTTAATCCATTTATTACAGTAGCGGCGAGATTCGGTCGGCAGATTAGGGGTTAATAATTGAAGTTAGGGAGGGCAGATTAGGGGTTAATAAATATAATATAGGGTCGGCGATGTTAGGGCAGCAGATTAGGGTTACATAGGGATAACATAGGTGGCGGCGGTATACGGAGCGGCAGATTAGGGGTTAAAAAAATATGCAGGTGTCAGCGATAGCGGGGGCGGCAGATTAGGGGTTAATAAGTGTAAGGTTAGGGGTGTTTAGACTCGGGGTACATGTTAGGGTTTGAAAAAAACTGAACAGTATCCTTCTGCTTGCATTGAAGTCTTTTGCAAGCAGCAAGGAATAGATAAGTATATTGGAGAATCTCTTATACGTCAAGGAGTGATATATCCTTAAGGTTATACAGATAATATCGTGTGTATAGATAAATATTTCAGTAAAAGCTGTATACCTTGTATGTCAGTCCTGACCTTGTTGTAAAAATCTTGATATGTCCCACAAGGTGTATGTATGTAGAGACAATATGTAACAATATTTGAGAATCCAAAATGCTTTAAGGCAAAAACATTCACTCACCCATCTTCTTATAGTGCAGGGGCTGAGTATTGCTTCCTTAGTAGGTGCAGGCTTCGAAAAAGCTTTGAAAATCACAAGCAGGTAAGCAGCCTTCAGGATATATAGATCCCTGATATGTGTCCACAGGGGGAGAATGTTTGCCTTCTGCTGGAGGCGGGAAGTGCCAGGACAAGCCGCCAAACAATTGTACAAATGAAAAGCTTCCACGGCAGTGGAAAAATCCAGCAAAAAATGGACCGAGTAGTAGTGAGAAGTAAAATATAAACTTTATTTGGTATACATTAAAGTCCTGTGAGTGTTCACAGCAAATGCCAATATCACAGCATAGATAGAGTCAGCCTAGTAGCCCAACATAACACACTCCCTGGAGTGTGTTATGTTGGGCTACTAGGCTGACTCTATCTATGCTGTGATATTGGCATTTGCTGTGAACACTCACAGGACTTTAATGTATACCAAATAAAGTTTATATTTTACTTCTCACTACTACTCGGTCCATTTTTTGCTGGATTTTTCCACTGCCGTGGAAGCTTTTCATTTGTACATGTTAGGGTGTTAGGTGCAGACTTAGGAAGTGTTTCCCCATAGAAAACAATGGGGCTGCGTTAAGAGCTGAACGCTGCTTTTTTGCAGGTGTTAGTTTTTTTTTCAGCTCAAACTGCCCCATTGTTTTCTATGGGGATATCGTGCACGAGCACGTTTTTGAAGCTGGCCGCGTCCGTAAGCACCGCTGGTATCTAGAGTTGCAGTGGCGTTAAATTATGCTCTACGCTCCCTTTTTGGAGCCTAACGCACTGAAAACCCAGCCATTCTGTGAACTCTAAATACCATCGGTATTTAAAAGGTGCGGGAGAAAAAAAGCATGCGTAGCTAATGCACCCCTTTGGCCGCCAAACTCTAAATCTAGCCGACTGTGTTTTTAACCGCTTTGTCTATACCTCATATTCTTGAGGACATTTAATGTAAGCAGGCATTTTTGTGAGTGTGTGTGTAAGAATAAAGTATTAAGTTTTTACCAAACAATATCACACTATTTGAGCCTCTTTTCTTCCCTCACATATGCGGCTGGATTTTTCACCATACCTTGAGAGGAACCATAATTAAAGAGGCCACGGGAAAACTGCGTGCTAACTTACTGAAGTTTCACCCATACCCAAGGAAGACAGCTGACGTTCATAAGAGGAATCCCCCAATGTGTGAATCACTTACCTCATATGATTGAGGTTCTTTCTTGTAAGTTTGCACTTCACATATACCCACTGTCTTTTTGTGGAGTACTCCAGCATTTTCTCATGATACATAAGTGCACAGTACTGCTGTATATCCATTAACGTTTATATTGAATCACTTGCATTTATGTGTTTATTTTAAGTCTATTATCTGACATTTATTTAATTATTTACCATATCTCTGTAACAACCAGCGCTACCTTTGTCCCTTTATATGCCCTCTTGTCTATTTATATATATATATTTATATATATATATATATATATATATATATATACATACATATATATATATATATATATATATATCCATCACAGAAAAAACAGACACCATTTGACCATTTGAAGCACAAAACTACTGTACGTACCATATATTCGTAAGTACAGGATCAGTGCTTGTAACAATTGGTCGACCTGGAGGGGATTTTTTAGAGAAAGTGTATAATACAGAAGTATGCAGGTTTTCAACTTTCATAATGTTTTTTTCTACATCTTTACCAATTATGTTATTTTGTATTGCTAAAAAGATAACTCTTTCAATCTCCTTCTCTATTTGAAATAATGGATTACCTTTCAATTTCCTATAGGCACTCTCATCTTCTAATTAATTAAATTTTATTAACATAATACCCTTTATCTATAACAACAGTGGCCCCTCCCTTATCTGCTCTTTTCAGAATGATGTTAGCATTATATTGGATAGACTGTAGCACCTTAACATCTTGAGCAGAACAATTATTTTCTTTTAAATATGTCTTGGTTCTTTTATGTTTAGCACCTTTTGTTTTAGCTTGCAACTTATCTATATCTTTCTGCACTAAGGATACAAAAGTTTTAACACTGTGATTAAACTGTGAAGTTACAAAATTACTTTTTTTTTGCAGAAACCAAAGTGTTGCAAATGAATAAAAAAATTATTATCATCATCAAGAGAAGCTTTATCAAAAACCATTGCTTTTATCCCCACCAGAGATAATCAAACTGAAAGTGAGGGAAAATGTTAAAAAATGCCCCTAATTACTCTCCCCCATAAAAAATAAGTCCTCAAACCTGAAATATTCTGCATGCACGCACACTATACTGCCCTAGCTACCACCTAAAAAAAAATAGGACTGAGACTCAAACCCTTCGCATGATAAATTTCATCACTTCATTAATTGTAATAGTTTTAGGAGTTTTAAGCGCTATAGGGAAATTAACGACCACAACATTTTCAGCGTTATTTCACCTCCCTATAGCGCTGCTATTACAGGTTATAAAAAGCAGGCTTGTGCGGGCGATATGGTAGCGTTGAGCTCCATACCGCACCGAAATCAATCGCTGCTTTGACGTGCTCATGCATTTCCCCATAGACATCAATGGGGGGAGCAGGCAAAAAAAAAGCCTAAAACCTGCGATTGCGGAAACAAAAGCTCCGTAACGCAGCCCCATTGATGTCTATGGGGAAAGGAAAAGTTACGTTTAAACCTAACACCCTAACATAAACCCCACATCTAAACACCCCTAATCTGTTGCCCCCAACATCGCCGCCACCTGCCTACAGTTATTAACCCATAATCTGCTGCTCCCGATATCACCGCCACCTACATAATGTTATTAACTCTTAATCTGCTGCCCCTAACATCACCGCAATTTACATTACAGTTATTAACCCCTAATCTGCTGCCCCTAACATTGCAGCTGCTTACATTAGAGCTTTTAACCCCTAATCTGCTGCCCTCAATGTCGCCGCCACTATACTAAAGTTATTAACCCTAAACTTAACCCTAACTTAACCCTAACATAACTCTAAGCCTAAGTCTAACTCTGACCCTAACACCCCCTAACTTAAATCTAATTAAAATAAATCTAAATAAACCTTACAATTATTAACTAAATGATTCCTATTTGAAACTAAATACATACTTACCTGTAAAAAAAACCTAAGCTAGCTACAAAATAACTAATAGTTATATTGTAGCTATTTTAGGTTTTATTTCTATTTTACAGGTAAGTTTGTATTTATTTTAACTAGGTAGACTAGTTAGTAAATAGTTATTAACTATTTACTAGCTACCTAGTTAAAATAAATAAATAAAAAATACAAACAACCCCCAACAGTAAACCCCCCCCACCCAACCCCCCCCCCAAATAAAAACCTAAATATTGCCCTGAAAAGGGCATTTGGCTGGGCATTGCCCTTAAAAGGGCATTTAGCTCTTTTACGAATTGCCCAAAACCCTAACCTAAAAAAAAAACACCCAAAGACCCTTAAAAAAACCTAGCACTGACCCCCGATGATCCACTTACAGTTATCGAAGTCTGGACATCCATCCTCCTCCAGCCGGCGAAGTCCTCATCCAAGCGGCAAGAAGTCTTCATCCAGATGGCATCTTCTATCTTCATCCATCCGGCGTGGAGCAGGTTAATCTTCAAGACATCTGGCGCAGAGCATTACGGTCATCGGCGTAAACTGAAGTTTCCTTTTAAGTGATGTCATCCAAGATGATGTCCCTTACATTCCTATTGGCTGATGTCCCTTACATTCCTATTGGCTGAAAGATTTCTATCAGCCAATTGGAATTAAAGGGCAAAAAATCCTATCAGCTTTTGCAATCAGCCAATAGGATTGGGCTTTCATCCTATTGGCTGATTGAATCAGCCAATAGGATTGAGCTCTCATTCTATTGGCTGTTCCAATCAGCCAATAGAATGAGAGCTCAATCCTATTGGCTGATTCAATCAGCCAATAGGATGTAATTCAATCAGCCAATAGGATTCAATCAGCCAATAGGATTGACCTCTCATATATATATTTTTTTTAACCTTTATACTTTACTTCAGGTCTCAAGTTGCACTAAATATTCTAGAGCTGTTTTGTTTTTCACTCAAGCACAACCTATACCCTTTATTCCATTTTTTTGTATTGGGTGTAGCTTCCTGTAAAAACTGAGAATATAAACTCATAATGCATTTTAGGTGATTTTGTGTGCAAATTAAAGTTTAATAATTTGCTTAAATTAATATTGTGCACATTTTTATACCATTTAAATGAAAGCATTTCACAATGCATTGCTATCTGCATGTGTTATATATATATATATATATATATATATATATATATATATATATATATATATATATATATATATATATACAGGGAGTGCAGAATTATTAGGCAAATGAGTATTTTGACCACATCATCCTCTTTATGCATGTTGTCTTACTCCAAGCTGTATAGGCTTGAAAGCCTACTACCAATTAAGCATATTAGGTGATGTGCATCTCTGTAATGAGAAGGGGTGTGGTCTAATGACATCAACACCCTATATCAGGTGTGCATAATTATTAGGAAACTTCCTTTCCTTTGGCAAAATGGGTCAAAAGAAGGACTTGACAGGCTCAGAAAAGTCAAAAATAGTGAGAAATCTTGCAGAGGGATGCAGCACTCTTAAAATTGCAAAGCTTCTGAAGCGTGATCATCGAACAATCAAGCGTTTCATTCAAAATAGTCAACAGGGTCGCAAGAAGCGTGTGGAAAAACCAAGGCACAAAATAACTGCCCATGAACTGAGAAAAGTCAAGCGTGCAGCTGCCAAGATGCCACTTGCCACCAGTTTGGCCATATTTCAGAGCTGCAACATCACTGGAGTGCCCAAAAGCACAAGGTGTGCAATACTCAGAGACATGGCCAAGGTAAGAAAGGCTGAAAGACGACCACCACTGAACAAGACACACAAGCTGAAACGTCAAGACTGGGCCAAGAAATATCTCAAGACTGATTTTTCTAAGGTTTTATGGACTGATGAAATGAGAGTGAGTCTTGATGGGCCAGATGGATGGGCCCGTGGCTGGATTGGTAAAGGGCAGAGAGCTCCAGTCCGACTCAGACGCCAGCAAGGTGGAGGTGGAGTACTGGTTTGGGCTGGTATCATCAAAGATGAGCTTGTGGGGCCTTTTCGGGTTGAGGATGGAGTCAAGCTCAACTCCCAGTCCTACTGCCAGTTTCTGGAAGACACCTTCTTCAAGCAGTGGTACAGGAAGAAGTCTGCATCCTTCAAGAAAAACATGATTTTCATGCAGGACAATGCTCCATCACACGCGTCCAAGTACTCCACAGCGTGGCTGGCAAGAAAGGGTATAAAAGAAGAAAATCTAATGACAGGGCCTCCTTGTTCACCTGATCTGAACCCCATTGAGAAACTGTGGTCCATCATCAAATGTGAGATTTACAAGGAGGGAAAACAGTACACCTCTCTGAACAGTGTCTGGGAGGCTGTGGTTGCTGCTGCACACAATGTTGATGGTGAACAGATCAAAACACTGACAGAACCCATGGATGGCAGGCTTTTGAGTGTCCTTGCAAAGAAAGGTGGCTATATTGGTCACTGATTTGTTTTTGTTTTGTTTTTGAATGTCAGAAATGTATATTTGTGAATGTTGAGATGTTATATTGGTTTCACTGGTAAAAATAAATAATTGAAATGGGTATATATTTGTTTTTTGTTAAGTTGCCTAATAATTATGCACAGTAATAGTCACCTGCACACACAGATATCCCCCTAAAATAGCTATAACTAAAAACAAACTAAAAACTACTTCCAAAACAATTCAGCTTTGATATTAATGAGTTTTTTTGGGTTCATTGAGAATATGGTTGTTGTTCAATAATAAAATTAATCCTCAAAAATACAACTTGCCTAATAATTCTACACTCCCTGTATATATATATATGTTGTAGAAACTTAGCTGTGGCATTGTTCATATCATTGTTGCATCTGTTAAATATTTTTAAATATTTGTTAGTCTGAAAAAAATAAATATGATTTTAAATGTAAATAAAATTAACCAACAGTAAGTGCCTGATTATGTACATCTGCGTCCTGGGACTCTCTTATATAAAAAGTTGATTTACTCAGCAGGAATATATATATACTGTATATATATATAAATATATATATATATATATATATATATATATATATATATATATATATATATATATATATATATATATATATATATATATATATATATATACAAAACACGGAAGGGAACTGCACTCTCATACCGGACCGGGTACACATCCCATGACCCTGCAACATGCTCAGCCCTGGGTGCCACTGGCACTCACAGGAAGCTGTGCTGTCCCCAGAGCCACAAGCAGTTAACCCCAGACAGGTCTGGGTGCAAGAACCATAGGGAAAATTACAAAACAAATTAATACAACACACAGAGAAAACCCAGCACTCACTCACTCTCAGCTAAGATTTAAAAGCAAAAATGGAAAGGTTAGTCACTGCATCTGGCCAAATGGGACAAGCTCAGGTACCACGTCAAGGTCCTCTCCAATACCTGAGACCCTAAAACAGCCACACAATGCAAGCTTTCAAATCCAAACAAACTGAAAACAAGGGAAGGGTGCACAGGAATATGTAACCACCCTAGATATATACAAAACACGGAAGGGAACTGCACTCTCATACCGGACCGGGTACACATCCCATGACCCTGCAACATGCTCAGCCCTGGGTGCCACTGGCACTCACAGGAAGCTGTGCTGTCCCCAGAGCCACAAGCAGTTAACCCCAGACAGGTCTGGGTGCAAGAACCATAGGGAAAATTACAAAACAAATTAATACAACACACAGAGAAAACCCAGCACTCACTTACAAGCTCTCAGCTAAGATTTAAAAGCAAAAATGGAAAGGTTAGTCACCGCATCTGGCCAAATGGGACAAGCTCAGGTACCACGTACCACATTGCTATCTGCATGTGTTATATATATATATATATATATATATATATATATATATATATATATATATATATATATATATATATATATATATATATATATATATATATATATATATATATATATATGTTGTAGAAACTTAGCTGTGGCATTGTTCATATCATTGTTTAAAGTACTCAAAATTGTTCAATTGTGTAGATTAAAGAGCATCTGTTAAATATTTTAAAATATTTGTTAGTCTGAAAAAAATAAATATGATTTTAAATGTAAATAAAATTAACCAACAGTAAGTGCCTGATTATGTACATCTGCGTCCTGGGACTCGCTTATATAAAAAGTTGATTTACTCAGCAGGAATATATATATACTGTATATATATAAATATATTAAATATATATATATATATATACACACAACACACAGAGAAAATCCAGCACTCGCGTACAAGCTCTCAGCTAAGATGAAAAGCAAAACTGGAAGAGTTAGGTTACCGCATCTGGCCAAATGGGACAAGCCCTGGTACCACTTCAAGGTCTGTTCCAAAACCTGGGTCCCTACTACAGCCATACAAATGCAAGCTCTCAATCAAACAAACTGGGAACAAGTTAGGGTTCACAGACTTATGTAATCTCCCTAAACATATACAAAACATGGAAGGGGACTGCACTCTCAAACTGGACTGGGTACACATCCCATGACCCTGCAACATGCTCAGCCCTGGGTGCTATAGCACTCTCAGAAAGCTGTGTTGTCTCCAGAGTCACAGGCAGTTAACCCCAGACAAGCCTGGGTGTAAGGCCCATAGGGAAAATTACAAAACAAATTAATACAACACACAGAGAAAGTCCAGCACTCACTTACAAGCTCTCAGCTAAGATTAAAAGCAAAACTGGAAGAGTTAGTTACCGCATCTGGCCAAATGGAACAAGCCCAGGTACCACGTCAAGGTCTCTTCCAAAACTTGGGTCCCTAATACAGCCATACAAATGCAAGCTCTCAATCAAACTAACTGGGAACAAGTCAGGGTTCACAGACTTATGTGTATATGTTTAGTGAGATTACATAAGTCTGTGAACCCTGACTTGTTCCCAGTTAGTTTGATTGAGAGCTTGCATTTGTATGGCTGTATTAAGGACCCAGGTTTTGGAAGAGACCTTGACGTGGTACCTGGGCTTGTCCCATTTGACCAGATGTGGTTACTAACTCTTCCAGTTTTGCTTTTCTTTTTTTTTTTTTAAGAAATTTTTTTTTTAATTTAATTTATTGAGGTTTTTGTACATTGATAAAATATACAAGGTATTGCATAGTTATGATATGATGATTACACAATGAGACATTGCGTTACTTCAAAAATAAGTATAAGTGAATAATAGCTTGTAAGCAAAGTGTATAAGTTGAAGCATGTAACAACAAACAGAGAAGTGTCAACAATAGGATGAAATTGCATAAGTGAAACCTCATTTTTTTCCCCATTAGGGTATAGCATTTGTGTAACTACTGTACTGGCCTCTTCTGTGCCAGGCTGATACGTAATATTATGTTCGCTGGTAGTTACGTGATGGCCACTCTTGGACCTTTTCAGAGTTAGGGTAGTTAAGCAGGCATGAGCTGCTTTAAGTTAGGGGGAAAGGGGGAGGGGGTGGGTGTTATAATTATTGGTGTAACTGATTAGGAGATCAGTATAGTGCTCATATTTGAGGGTATAGTAAAACTGTAAACTGAGAACATATAACACATCACAGTGGTGTGATATCATATAAGAATCTGAGCAAAAATAGAGTGTAATAATGCATGAGGTCTCAGAGAAGTTATCAGTAGTGATGTTGCGAACTGTTCGCCGGAGAACAGTTCCCGGCGATCTTAGCTTGTTCGCGTTCGCTGCGGCGGGCGAACATATGCAATGTTCGATCCACCCCTTATTCGTCATCATTGAGGAAACTTTGACCCTGTATCTCACAGTCTGCAGACACATTTGAGCCATTCAGCAGCAGACACTCCCTCCCAGACCCTCCCAGCTCCTGGGCAGCAGCCATTTTAGATTAATTACAATCCTGCATTCTTAGTGAGAGGAGGTTTAGTGCTGCTGCTGGTGATTTTATAGGGAAATAGATAGCTAGGCTAGTGTATTCAGTGTCCACTACAGTCCTGAAGGACTCATCTAATCTCTGCTGTATGGACAGCACCCCAAAAAGCCCTTTTTAGGGCTAGAACTTCAGCCCAAAAAGCCCTTTTTAGGGTTAGAACTTTAGTCTTTTTTTTTTTGGGGGGGTAATTTTATTTGCATTTGCCTGCCTGTCAGCCTGTGTGTGAGGCTCACAGCATATACTGTGATTAATTCTTCTGTGCCACCACTGATATCTGCTTAACAGTAGTGTAAATTTAAAAAAAAAAAAAACTTTTACATAATTTTGCTAGTGTAATCTAATTTCATTTTCCATCAGGCCTGTGTGTCAGGCCCACATCATATACTGTGATTAATAGCTCTGTTTTCCACCACTTATATCTGGTGTAACATTAGTGTAAATTAAAAAAAAAAAAAACTTTTACATCAGTCTGCTATTGTTATTTAATTTTAGTTGCCAGGCCAGAGTGCCACTGGTGCCAGCCTGTGTAAGGGCCTAAGGGAACATTAGTGTAAATGTAAAAAAAAACTTTTACATCAGTCTGCTATTGTTATTTCATTTTAGTTGCCAGGCCAGTGTAGCACTAGTGCCAGCCTGTGTAAGGGCCTAAGGGAACATTAGTGTAAATGTAAAAAAAAAAAACACTTTTACATCAGTCTGCTATTGTTATTTAATTTTAGTTGCCAGGCCAGCATGCCACTAGTGTCAGCCTGTGTAAGGGCCTAAGGGAACATTAGTGTAAATGTAAAAAAAAAACCACTTTTACATCAGTCTGCTATTGTTATTTAATTTTAGTTGCCAGGCCAGCGTGCCACTAGTGCCAGCCTGTGTAAGGGCCTAAGGGAACATTAGTGTAAATGTAAAAAAAAAAACACTTTTACATCAGTCTGCTATTGTTATTTAATTTTAGTTGCCAGGCCAGCGTGCCACTAGTGCCAGCCTGTGTAAGGGCCTAAGGGAACATTAGTGTAAATTAAAAAAAAAAAACACTTTTACATCAGTCTGCTATTGTTATTTAATTTTAGTTGCCAGGCCAGCGTGCCACTAGTGCCAGCCTGTGTAAGGGCCTAAGGGAACATTAGTGTAAATTAAAAAAAAAAAACACTTTTACATCAGTCTGCTATTGTTATTAAATTTTAGTTGCCAGGCCAGCGTGCCACTAGTGCCAGCCTGTGCAAGGGCCTAAGGGAAGATTAGTGTAAATTTAAAAAAAAAAACACTTTTACATCAGTCTGCTATTGTTATTAAATTTTAGTTGCCAGGCCAGCGTGCCACTAGTGCCAGCCTGTGTAAGGGCCTAAGGGAACATTAGTGTAAATTTTTTAAAAAAAACCTTTACATCAGTCTGCTATTGTTATTTAATTTTAGTTGCCAGGCCAGAGTGCCACTAGTGCCAGCCTGTATAAGGGCCTAAGGGAACATTAGTGTAAATTAGAAAAAAAAACCTTTACATCAGTCTGCTATTGTTATTTAATTTTAGTTGCCAGGCCAGTGTAGCACTAGTGCCAGCCTGTATAAGGGCCTAAGGGAACATTAGTGTAAATTTAAAAAAACACTTTTACATCAGTCTGCTATTGTTATTTAATTTTAGATGCCAGGCCAGCGTGCCACTAGTGCCAGCCTGTGTAAGGGCCTAAGGGAACATTAGTGTAAATTTAAAAAAAACACTTTTACATCAGTCTGCTATTGTTATTTAATTTTAGTTGCCAGGCCAGCGTGCCACTAGTGCCAGCCTGTGTAAGGGCCTAAGGGAACATTAGTGTAAATTTAAAAAAAAAAAACACTTTTACATCAGTCTGCTATTGTTATTTAATTTTAGTTGCCAGGCCAGCATGCCACTAGTGCCAGCCTGTGTAAGGGCCTAAGGGAAGATTAGTGTAAATTTAAAAAAAAACAACTTTTACATCAGTCTGCTATTGTTATTTAATTTTAGTTGCCAGGCCAGCGTGCCACTAGTGCCAGTCTGTGCGTCAGGCTCCCATCCTCAGTGCCACCACTCCTATCTGGTGTAACATTAGTTTAAATTTTGTAAAAAAAAAACTTTTACATCAGTCTGCTAGTGTTATTTAATTGCAGTTGCCAGGCCAGCCTGCCACTAGTGCCAGCCTGTGTGTCAGGCTCCCAGCATATACTGTGCCTACTTCCATCCTCAGTGCCACCACTCCTATCTGGTGTAACATTAGTGTATCTTTTTTAAAAAAAAAACTTTTACGTCAGACTTCTAGTGTTATTTAATTTTAGTTGGGGGCTAAATTGATTTTTGAGTGCACCTGAGATAACTCTGGATGAGATATACTCAGTCTAAATTTGCCTGATATGTCAATATATTTGTAATGCTTTTGTTAAGCCTATATAAAAAAAACTCTGTTAAATAGAAGTGTAATAATTTCTTATATAATATAAATGACAAATATCTGGTTGTTAATATAAAATAAATTCATTTATTATATTCAGTCATATGTAATAACATAGTAAAAATTCATTAAAAATTAAAAATTATATTAGATGCGATAAATTTTAGTGCATAAAAATATTTGTTGCATAAACAATAGTTAAATATCTTCTTTATATAATCCCATTGAGAAGGGTAAGTTCAATTGATAATAAATCTTTGTCGCCTATTTAAAATGACCCGGATCCGGTAAGTGGCTTGTAATTCATATGAATAGTATAAAATCTATATGGCGAAAAAATAGTCTATTTAAAATACTTACTATGAGTAATTTACGTTATGTATAATAAGACTTTGTCTTGCTGATCAAACACTAAGAATTTGATGTGGGCATATATGGACTCTCTAAATACAAATTAACAAAATACAAATTAACAATTTAACAACCGTTGAGGGGAAAAAAAGTTTAGATCGATATGCATAGAAAAAACAGTAGATATAGCATCTGATTTAGTCTTGTATCATAGAACAATGGTTTGCCCGGGGCTTGAAAGATATAGGAGGTACCTTAAAAGTTAAAGTTGCAGTTGTAGACAGCACAATTCTGTATACTATATTTCTTGTGAAATCCGTGTGTAGTATCCGTTAAACGATTCTTCTTGTTCTTGTTTTTTTTTTTTTTGGAGGAAACCCACCAGGGGTTCTCTTGGAATTTCACAGATGTACTCTATTTGTCAAAGTACAATTGATCCGTTTGTGGTATTCCTGTGTCAGAAGTTTAGAACATTGTTCTTTTGTGGCTTTTGTTGGAGGACCCGCCAGGGGGTCTCTTGAAGTTTCACAGATTTACTCTATTTATCCAAGTACAATTGATCCGTTTGTGATAATCCTGTGCCAGATGCTTAGAACATTATTCTTATGTGGCCTTTGTTGGAAGACCCGCCAGGGGGTAATTTCGAGTGTCACAGGAATAGTTCCTTAAACTTGATGATCTTGTGCTTTTTATTTTTGTGTGTGACAGTTGTAAGAAGTGAAGAACGTCTCAGGATTCACGCTACAAACAAACTTATCTCAGCTTTTTCTTGTTAGCGGTCCTCTTTTTTCTTTTTGATGGCAATCTTTCTTTGGTAATATCCCGATGTAGTATATGGGATGTCTCTTTAGTGCAGAGCTGTTGGTATTTTTTAGTGGTTATTCCAGAAGTAGTGGAGCAATACGTTGGACGCGTTTCGGCTGTCTCCTGCAGCCTTTTTCATACATAATGAAATTACCCCCTGGCGGGTCTTCCAACAAAGGCCACATAAGAACAATGTTCTAAGCATCTGGCACAGGATTATTACAAACGGATCAATTGTACTTGGATAAATAGAGTAAATCTGTGAAACTTCAAGAGACCCCCTGGTGGGTCCTCCAACAAAAGCCACAAAAGAACAATGTTCTAAACTTCTGACACAGGAATACCACAAACGGATCAATTGTACTTTGACAAATAGAGTACATCTGTGAAATTTCAAGAGACCCCCTGGTGGGTTTCCTCCAAAAAAAACCAAAACAAGAACAAGAAGAATCGTTTAACGGATACTACACACAGATTTCACAAGAAAACCTATACCGGTATAGTATACAGAATTGCGCTGTCTACAACTGCAACTTTAACTTTCAAGGTACCTCCTATATCTTTCAAGCCCCGGGCAAACCATTGTTCTATGATACAAGACTAAATCAGATGTTATATCTACTGTTTTTTCTATGCATATCGATCTAAACTTTTTTTCCCCTCAACGGTTGTTAAATTGTTAATTTGTATTTTGTTAATTTGTATTTAGATAGAGAGTCCATATATGCCCACATCAAATTCTTAGTGTTTGATCAGCAAGACGAAGTCTTATTATACATAACGTAAATTACTCATAGTAAGTATTTTAAATAGACTATTTTTTTGCCATATAGATTTTATACTATTCATATGAATTACAAGCCACTTACCAGATCCGGGTCATTTTAAATAGGTGACAAAGATTTATTATCAATTGAACTTACCCTTCTCAATGGGATTATATAAAGAAGATATTTAACTATTGTTTATGCAACAATATTTTTATTGTATTTAATATAATTTTTAATTTTTAATGAATTTTTACTGTGTTATTACATATGACTGAATATAATAAATGAATTTATTTTATATTAACAACGAGATATTTGTCATTTATATTATATAAGAAATTTTTACACTTCTGTTTAACAGAGTTTTTTATATAGGCCTAACAAAAGCATTACAAATATATTGACATATCAGGCAAATTTAGACTGAGTATATCTCATCCAGAGCTATCTCAGGCGCACTCAAAAATCAATTTAGCCCCATATTCTAAAACTATCTTTAGTTTCAGGTGTTTTTTTTACTGAGGTAAACCACCTTTTTAGAGTGTTTTTTCTGCCTTAAATTTCAAGCACCATCCTCTAGGGTACTCTTGATAGTAACTCTTTTTTGAGCATCTATCATATTTGTCCACTATATTTAATTTTAGTTGCCAGGCCAGCCTGCCACTAGTGCCAGCCTGTGTGTCAGGCTCCCAGCATATACTGTGCCTACTTCCATCCTCAGTGTCACTACTCATATCTGGTGTAACATTAGTGTAACTTTTTAAAAAAAAAACTTTTACACCAGTCTGCTAGTGTTATTTAATTGCAGTTGCCTGTCTGCCAGCGTGTGTGCCAGGCCCACTTTCCAACTAGTGCCACGAATCATATTTGTTATAACAGTAGTGTAAATATTTTAAATAAAAACTTTTTTGACTGTGAAACATCAGTCAGCTAGTGCAATCTAATTGCAGTTGCCTGCCTGCCAGCGTGTTTGCCAGGCCCACTTGCCAACTAGTGCCACCACTCATATTTGTTATAACAGTAGTGTAAATATTTAATAAAAAACTTTTTTGACTGTGAAACATCAGTTTGCTATTGTAATCTAATTGAAGTTGCCTGCCTGCCAGCGTGTGTGCCAGGCCCACTTGCCAAGTTAGTGGAACCACTCATATTTGTTGTAACAGTAGTGTAAATATTTTAAAAAAAAAACTTTTTTTGACTGTGAAACATCATTCAGCTAGTGTAATCTAACTGCAGTTGCCTGCCTGCCAGCGTGTGTGCCAGTCCCACTTGCCAACTAGTTCCACCACTCATATTTGTTATAACAGTAGTGTAAATATTTAAAAAACAAAAATGTTGACTGTGAAACATCAGTCTGCTAGTGTAATATAATTGAAATTGCCTGCCTGCCAGCGTGTGTGCCAGGCCCACTTGCTAACTAGTGCCACCAATCAGATTTGTTGTAACAGTAGTGTAAATATTTAAATAAAAATCTTTTTGGACTGTGAAACATCAGTCTGCTATTGTAATCTTATTGCATTTGCCTGCCTGCCAGCGTGTGTGCCAGGCCCACTTGCCAAGTTAGTGGCACCACTCATATTTGTTGTAACAGTAGTTTAAATATTTAAAAAATAAACATTTTTGACTGTGAAACATCAGTCTGCTTTTTTGTGTCAGGCTCACAGCGTATACTGTGCCCACTTGCCCAGTGCCACCACTCATATCTTGTTTAATAGTAGTGTAAGTGTACATTTAAAAAAAAAAAAACTTTTTGGATTGTGAAACATCAGTCTGCTTTTTTGTGTCCGGCTCACAGCGTATACTGTGCCCACTTGCCCAGTGCCACCACTTATATCTTGTTTAATATTAGTGTAAGTGTACATTTAAAAAAAAAAAACTTTTTGGATTGTGAAACATCAGTCTGCTTTTTTGTGTCAGGCTCACAGCGTATACTGTGCCCACTTGCCCAGTGCCACCACTCATATTTTGTTTAATAGTAGTGTAAGTGTACATTTTAAAAAAATGACAGGCAGAGGCAGGCCACCCCGCAGGTGCCGTCGTGGTCGTGGTGCTGTGATTCCCTTAGACCCTACAACTATGCACAGTGTTCAGAGGCCACGTGCCATGAACGCGAAAAGTTCTGAGAAGGACCTAGTTGAATGGCTAACACAGGACACCCAATCTTCTACAGCTTCCGCTCCTAACCTTGACGCACCATCCACCTCCAGCTTAGCTGCGGGTGACCAGTGCCACTCAGCCACCTGCCACCACCAACAACACTAGCACCACAGCCACTTCACTTGATCTGTCAGAGGAGTTATTGGCACATCAGTTGGAAGAAATGAGTGATGCGCAACCATCATTGACAGAGGATGTAGATAACAGTGATATGTCAGGCAGCATTACACACATGAACGTAGGGTGTGATGATGATGGTGATGTTGTACCCGCTGCTGCTTCCTTTGTTGATTTGTCAGATACAAGTGAAGCGGTTGATGATGATGCGTCCGTGGATGTCACGTGGGTGCCTGCTAGAAGAGAAGAAGAAGAGGGGGAAAGTTCAGATGGGGAGACAGAGAAGAAGAGGAGGAGACGAGTTGGAAGCAGGGGCAGGTCATCGCAAGGAGCTAGTGGCACAGTCAGACAGCATGCATCAGCACTTGGGGTCAGCCAGACAGCATGCCAATCAACGCATGTTGTTGCCACCACCAGAATTCCGTCATCGCAGAGCTCAGCAGTGTGGCATTTTTTTTGTGTGTCTGCCTCTGACAACAGCGATGCCATTTGCAACCTGTGCCAAAAGAAGTCCAACACCCACCTAGGTACAACTGCTTTGCGAAGGCACATGGTCTCACATTACAAATGCCGATGGGATGAACACATGAGCAGAAGCAGCACACAAACTCAAAGCCGCCATCCTCCTCCTGGTCCAGCATCTTCAGCCACGTCAACAACTGCTGTCCTCTTTGCCCCCTCTCAAACATCCGCCACTCAGACTCTCTTACGTAGCAGTTCCTGGTCATCTGCCCACAGTCAGGTGTCTGTCGAGGACATGTTTGAGTGTAAGAAGCCAATTTCCCAAAGTCACCCCCTTGCCCGGCATCTGACATCTGGCTTGTCTGAACTCTTAGCCCGCCAGCTTTTACCATACAAGCTGGTGGAGTCTGAGGCATTAAAAAAATTTGTATCTATTGGGACACCGCAGTGGAAGGTACCCGGCTGAAATTTCTTTTCACAAAAGGCAATCCCCAACCTGTACTCGATTGTGCGAAAGGAAGTAATGGCATGTCTGGCACATAGCGTTGGGGCAAGGGTCCATCTGACCACTGATAGCTGGTCTGCAAAGCATGGTCAGGGCAGGTATATCACCTACACTGCACATTGGGTAAACCTGCCTGAAAGCCGAGAGTCACACCGCACCAGCACTCCTGTCCGCCTTGAACGCACAGGTGGATCAGTGGCTGACTCCGCACCAATTGGAGATTGGCAAAGTTGTTTCTGACAATGGAAGTAATTTGGTGACGGCATTGAAATTGGGCAAGTTGACACATGTGCCGTGCATGGCACATGTGTGTAATCTGATTGTACAACACTTTGTGCATAAGTACCCAGGCTTACAGGTCATTCTGAAGCAGGCCAGGAAGGTGTGTGGCCATTTCAGGCGTTCCTACACGGCCATGGCACACTTGTCCGATATCCAGTGTCAAAACAACCTGCCAGTGAGGCGCTTGATTTGCGACAGCCCGACACGGTGGAATTCAACACTCCTAATGTTTGACCGCCTGCTACAACAAGAAAAAGCTGTTAACAAGTATTTTTATGACCGGGGTGTTAGGACAGCCTCTGGGGAGCTGAGGATTTTTTTGCCACGTTACTGGACGCTCATGCGCAATGCCTGTAGGCTTATGCGTCCTTTTGAGGAGGTGACAAACCTAGTCAGTTGCACCGAAGGCACCATTAGCGACATCATACCATTTGTTTTCTTCCTGGAGCGTGCCCTGCGAAGAGTGCTGGATCAGGCAGTAGATGAGCATGAAGAGGAAGAGGAAGAGTTGTGGTCTCCATCACCACCAGAAACAGCCTTATCAGCATCGCTTGCTGGACCAGCGGCAACGCAGGAAGAGGATTGTGAGGAAGAGGAGTCAGAGGAGGAATGTGGCTTTGAGGAGGAGGAAGACCAAGCACAACAGGCATCCCAGGGTGCTCGTTGTTGTCACCTATATGGTACCCGTGGTGTTGTACGTGGCTGGGGGGAAGAAGATACCTTCAGTGAGATCAGTGAGGACGAGGAACGGGAAATGATTAGCTCGGCATCCAACCTTGTGCAAATGGGGTCTTTCATGCTGTCATGGCTGTTTAGGGACCATCATATAAAAAAGCTGAAGGAGAACGACCTGTACTGGGTGTCCATGCTACTAGACCCTCGGTATAAACATAAAGTTACTGAAATGTTACCAAAGTCATACAAGTCGGAAAGGATGGAGCAGTTCAAAAATAAATTAAAAAGTATGCTTTACACAGCGTATAAGGGTGATGTCACAGCACAACGGGAATCTAATAGGGTAAGAGATGAAATTAATCCTCCTCCCACAACCACACCGGCAAGGACAGGACGCTTTCCAGATGTATTGTTGATGAGGACATGCGGACCTTTTTAACTCCTATGCATCGTCACAGCCCTTCGGGATCCAGCCTCAGAGAAAGACTCAACCGACAGGTAGCAGACTACCTAGCATTAACTGCGGATCTCGACACTCTGAGGAGCGATGGACCCCTTGACTACTGGGTGTGCAGGCTTGACCTGTGGCCTGAGCTATCCCAATTTGCAATCGAACTTCTGGCCTGCCCCGCTTCAAGTGTCCTGTCAGAAAGGACCTTCAGTACAGCAGGAGGTATTGTCACTGAGAAGAGAAGTCGCCTAGGTCAAAAAGTCTTGATTATCTCACCTTTATTAAAAATTATCTCCGGGTTCCTAAAATCGATGCCATACCTGTACTGGATTGTTCAAAAGGATGGCATATGTGGTGTTTCATGCTGTTTCTGTTGAGGGTCAGGGACTCTTGTATAAAAAGGCTGAAGGAGAACGACCTGTACATGGTGTTCAAGCATCTTTTTCCATCTCCTGTTTCCTAAAAATTATCTCTGGGTTCCTAAAATCGATGCCATACCTGTACTCGATTGTGCAAAAGGATGGCATATGTGGTGTTTCATGCAGTTGTGTCTGTTGAGGGTCTGGTACCCTCGTATAAAAAGGCTGAAGGAGAACGACCTGTACTGGGTGTCCAAGCATCTTTTTCCATCTCCTAGTTCCTAAAAATTATCTCCGGGTTCCTAAAATCGATGCCATACCTGTACTGGATTGTTCAAAAGGATAGCATATGTGGTGTTTCGTGCTGTTGTTTCTGTTGAGAGTCGGGGACTCTCGTATAAAAAGGCTGAAGGAGAACAACCTGTTCTGGGTGTCCAAGCATCTTTTTCCATCTCCCGGTTCCTAAAAATTATCTCCGGGTTCCTAAAACCGATGCCATACCTGTACTCTATTGTGCAAAAGGATGGCATATGTGGTGTTTCATGCTGTTGTGCCTGTTGAGGGTCGGGGACCCAAGTATAAAAAGGCTAAAGGAGAACGATCTGTACTGGGTGTCCAAGCATCTTTTTCCATCTCCCGGTTCCTAAAAATTATCTCCGGGTTCCTAAAATCGATGCCATACCTGTACTCGATTGTGCAAAAGGATGGCATATGTGGTGTTTCATGCTGTTGTGCCTGTTGAGGGTCGGGGACCCAAGTATAAAAAGGCTGAAGGAGAACGACCTGTACTGGGTGTCCAAACATCTTTTTCTATCTCCCGGATGTAGCGGTACTCCACTAGGGGGTCTCCCTTACTCTGTCCAAACCCAAGGGTGGCCACCGGATAGTAGGACCAGAGATATAGTTGCTAAGACCGGGGTCAAGCCAGCGGGTGTATCTCCCCCAGCTGGGCTGGTCTCAGTGGACTCCCAGTCAGGTAGCGTCCCCTCTGCCCTGCAGCTCTTTATTGGCAGGTATCTTCCCCTCTGCCTGTCTGCTTCTAGGCAGGAATAAATCCCACTGCCAGGCTGCTTCTTGGCAGGAATAGCTCCCTATGCCTCCAAATAGTGGGACCAGGGCTATCGTGGCTGAGACCAGGGTCAAGCCAGCGGCTGTATCTCCCCCAGCTGGGCTGGTCTCAGTGGGCTCCCAGGCAGGTAGCGTCCCCTCTGCCTGTCTGCTTCTAGGCAGGAATAGATCTCTGTGCCTCACTGCACACTTCCAGCAGGTAGCGTGCCCTCTGGTTTCTTATAGGCAGGAATCGATCCCTCTGCCTTGCTGCTCCTTTCAGGCAGGCCAGCTCTTTGCATACAGGCCCACAGACTTTGTAACAGAATGCAGGGTCAGAACCTCAAAACTGGTATACCTGTACTCGATTGTGCAAAAGGAAATAACCTTACCATGGGTCACAGACCACATGTTTTATTGTTATATAACTATCAATCGTATCAATCAAATATATATTGCATCTATTGATCTCTGTAGTTCGTATCTATCAAATGTATATTGCATCTTTAGATCTATGTAATTTGTATCTATCAAATGTATATTGCATCTTTTGATGTAATTCGTACCTATCAAATGTATATTGCATCTTTTGATCCATGCAATTCGTATCTATCAAATGTATATTGCATCTTCTGATCTCTGGAATTTGTATCGATCAAATGTATATTGCATCTTTTGATCTATGTAATTCGTACCTATCAAATGTATATTGCATCTTTTGATCCATGTAGTTCGTATCTATTAAATGTATATTGCATCTTTTGATCTCTGTAATTCGTATCGATCAAATGTATATTGCATCTTTTGATCTATGTTATTCGTACCTATCAAATGTATATTGCATCTATTGATCTATGTAATCTATGGATCTATCTATCAAATCTATCAATCTCATGGCCGGACTGTTTTGTGAGAGCAACTTGTGTTTCGGCCAAATTTGAAGTAGGAGGACAGACCAAGCATCTTCTTCCATCTCCCTGTTCCGAAAAACAAGGCCATATAGACCTCCCCCGATAGGGGGAGTAACAGGTATTAAACTGCTAAGAATAGTACGACTTAGTGCTTAACACACCACGGGTCCCAGACCGCATGTTTTATTGTTATACTCTGTCAGGGAAATTATATAACTATCAATCGTATCAATCAAATATATATTGCATCTATTGATCTCTGTTATTCGTATTGTTCAAATGTATATTGCATCTTTTGATCTATGTTATTCGTACCTATCAAATGTATATTGCATCTTCTGATCCATGTAATTCGTATCTATCAAATGTATATTGCATCTTTTGATCTCTGTAATTCGTATCGTTCAAATGTATATGGCATCTTTTGATCTATGTTATTCATACCTATCAAATGGATATTGCATCTATTGATCTATGTAATCTATGGATCTATCTATCAAATCTATCGATCTCGTGGCTGGACTGTTTTGTGACAGCAACTTGTGTTTTGGACAAATTTGAAGTAGGAGGACAGACAAAGCATCTTCTTCCATCTCCCTGTTCCGAAAATCAAGGCCATATAGACCTCCCCCGATAGGGGGAGTAACAGGTATTAAACTGCTAAGAATAGTACTACTGAGTGCTTAACACACCACGGGTCCCAAACCGCATGTTTTATTGTTATACATATATTGATCTCTGTAATTCGTATCGATCGAATGTATATTGCATCTTTTGATCTATGTTATTCGTACCTATCAAATGTATATTGCATCTTTTGATCCATGTAATTCGTATCTATCAAATGTATATTGCATCTATTGATCTCTGTAATTCGTATTGATCAAATGTATATTGCATCTTTTGATCTATGTAATTCGTACCTATCAAATGTATATTGCATCTTTTGATCCATGTAATTCGTATCTATAAAATGTATATTACATCTTTTGAGCTCTGTAATTCGTATCAATCAAATGTATATTGCATCTTTTGATATATGTTATTCGTACCTATCAAATGTATATTGCATCTATTGATCTATGTAATCTATGGATCTGTCTATCAAATCTATCAATCTCGTGGCCGGACTGTTTTGTGACAGCCACTTGTGTTTCAGACAAATTTGAAGTAACAGGTATTAAACTGCTAAGAATAGTACTACTGAGTGCTTAACACACCACGGGTCCCAGACCGCATGTTTTATTGTTATACTCTGTCAGGGAAATTATATAACTATCAATCGTATCAATCAAATATATATTGCATCTATTGATCTCTGTAATTCGTATCGATCAAATGTATATTGCATCTTTTGATCTATGTTATTCGTACCTATCAAATGTATATTGCATCTTTTGATCCATGCAATTCGTATCTATCAAATGTATATTGTATCTTTTGATCTCTGTAATTTGTATCGATCAAATGTATATTGCATCTTTTGATCTATGTAATTCGTACCTATCAAATGTATATTGCATCTTTTGATCCATGTAATTCGTATCTATCAAATGTATATTGCATCTTTTGATCTGCCTTGCTGCTCCTTTCAGGCAGGCGAGCTCTTTGCATAGAGGCCCACAGACTCTGTAACAGATATCTCTTGCAGGGAGAGGTGATGCCAGAATGCAGGGTCAGAACCTCTGCAACTGGTATACCTGATTGTGCAAAAGGAAGTAACCTTACCATGGGTCCCAGTCCAAAAGTTTTATTGTTATAATCTGTCAGGGAAATTATATAACTATCAATCGTATCAATCAAATATATATTGCATCTATTGATCTCTGTAATTTGTATCGATCGAATGTATATTGCATCTTTTGATCTATGTAATTCGTACCTATCAAATGTATATTGCATCATTCTCCAACATTGGTGTGTCCGGTCCACGGCGTCATCCATAACTTGTGGGAATATTCTCTTCCCCAACAGGAAATGGCAAAGAGCACAGCAAAAGCTGTCCATATAGTCCCTCCCAGGCTCCGCCCCCCCCCCAGTCATTCTCTTTACCGCTCTAACAATTAGCATCTCCACGGAGATGGTGAAGAGTATGTGGTGTTTAATTGTATTTTTTTATTCTTCTATCAAGAGTTTGTTATTTTAAAATAGTGCTGGTATGTACTATTTACTCTAAAACAGAAAGAGATGAAGAGTTCTGTTTATAAGAGGAGTATGATTTTAGCAGCAGTAACTAAAATCGGTTGCTGTTCCCACACAGGACTGTTGAGCTGAGAGAACTTCAGTTGGGGGGAACAGTTTGCAGACTTTTCTGCTTAAGGTATGACTAGCCATTATTCTAACAAGACTGTGTAATGCTGGAAGGCTGTAATTTTTCCCTCATGGGGATCGGTAAGCCAAACAGAATAAAGGGCTTATTATGGGCTATAAACTGGTAGACACTTTTATGGGCTAAATCGATTGCTTTATTTAGGTATTATATGCAGTCTGAAGTTGAATTTCACACTTTTATAACTTTGAGGAATGTTTTTTACACCAGGCACTTGTTTAGACACCTTCCCAGTCAGGAAGGGCCTTTCTCTGTAGTAGGCAGAGCCTCATTTTCGCGCCATTACTGCACAGTTACTTTTGAGAACAGTACATGCAGCTGCATGTGTGTGGGTCTGGAATTCACTGAAAAGGTTCCTAGAAGGCTTCATTTGGTATCGTATACCCCCCTGGGATTGGTGAAGTCGCAGCAAAGGCTGGGTCTGGGACTGTAAGGGGGTTAAAAATTGTAAAGGCTCCGGTTTCCACATTTTAAGGGTTAACAGCCTGAAATTTGGGGTGAAATACTTTGAATGCTTTAAGACACTGTGGTGAAAATTCCGTAAAGATTGGATAATTCCTTCATAGTTTTTCACATATTCAGTAATAAAGTGTGCCCTGTTTAACATTTAAAGAGACAGTAACGGTTTTGTTTTAAAACGGTTTTTGTGCTTTATTAACTAGTTTAAGCCTGTTTAACATGTCTGTGCCTTCAGATAGATCATGTTCTGTATGTATGGAAGCTAATGTGATTCCTCCTTCTAATATGTGTGATAATTGTGCCATAGCGTCCAAACAAAGTAAGGACAGTACTGTCACAAATAGTAAAATTGCCCAAGATGATTCCTCAGATGAAGGAAGTAGACATAGTTCTACATCATCTCCTTCTGTGTCTACACCAGTTTTGCCCATGCAGGAGACCCCTAATACTTCTAGCCCGCCAATGCTTGTTACTATGCAACAATTGACGGCAGTAATGGATAACTCCATAGCAAATATTTTATCCAAAAAGCCAGCATTTCAGAGAAAGCGCGATTGCTCTGTTTTAAACACTGTAGAGCAGGAGGGCGCTGATGATAATTTTTCTGTCATACCCTCACACCAATCTGAAGTGGCAATGAGGGAGGTTTTGTCAGATGGGGAAATTTCTGACACAGGAAGAATTTCTCAGCAGGCAGAACCTGATGTTGTGACATTTAAATTTAATATAGAGCATCTCCGCGCATTGCTTAAAGAGGTGCTATCTACTCTGGATGATTGTGACAATCTGGTCATCCCAGAAAAATTGTGCAAGATGGACAAGTTCCTTGAGGTCCCGGTGCACCCTATTATTATTATTATCGGTTATTTGTAGAGCGCCAACAGATTCCGCAGCGCTAACTCATGCTTTTCCAATACATCTGAGATTTTTAAGGACAATTCACTACACCATCGTTTGATTTGACTGGGGAGACCAACCGAGTGGTCTCGCAAAATGGCTTGGTAGTGGAACGTGAGAGGCTTATAGGTACCCAGCTCATTCGTCCATCTTTCCTCCCACTGGGAATGTGTCCTAAGTCCACTAGTTTCGAACTTCCAGGAATGCAGGAAACTGAGTATTCTAGAACATTCAAAGTGAAACCAGAGAGGTGGCCCTCTCAGAGAAACAAGGACTTGAGGGACTGTCAGTAGCCTGCCATTGGAGAATAGCTGTTCCACCGTGTCCAGGTCATGCTGGATCCAGTACTCGATATGGATGTCTGGACGGTCCCACATCAGACCCCGCAATTGATGTATTGGCGAGGGATGTGGGGCAATCTGTGAGTGATGTCTGAGTGTATGCCATATTTTGATGTTATGCTGTATGACTGGGTTGGTAAGTATATTTACCAATTGTTTGTAACTAGGAACCCACAGAAGACTGGGAAGGTCCAATCCCTCTGGCAGCTGGAGTCCTTCCAATCTGAACCATCCCGGCCTTTCGGCAGTAGGGCCCCAGGCCGTGATGTGTGAGAGTCGTGTGGCCTCATAATAAAGGTATATGCTGGGGAAAGCAACTCCGCCCCTTGCATACTCTCTCTGCATAATTTTATGGCTGATCCTCGGAGGTCCATGTGCCCAAACATACCTGCCAAAGATCTGGTGGATCTGTTGTAGGATGCCATGAGGGATGTTCAAGGGAATGCATCGAAAAAGGTACAGTGCCTTTGGGAGTAAGGACATCTTTACAGTGGCCACTCGTCCCAGCCAATAGACTTCTTTAAAGTCCCATCTATTTGTCAGGATCTTTAAGTCCTTAATCAAGGCATCAAAATTCAGTGATATAATTTTATCCATGTCCGCACTCAGATAGACACCCAGATGTTTAATTGCATCAGCGGACCAATGAAAATCATGGTTGTCCCTCAGCTGTAAAAGGTGTGCATTAGTAAGGTTAATCCCTTAGGCTTCGGTTTTGGATTTATTCACTTTATAATAACTTAGAGCACTGAAGCTGTCTAATGTAGTAAAAACTGAAGACGTAGGATTCGTAAGAAGGAGGGTCACATCGTCGGCATATAACAGGATTTTCTCGGAAGTAGTGCCCATTGGTAATCCTTCTATGGATGGTGTAGCCCGAACCAGTTCCGCCAACGGTTCCATAACCAAGGCAAAGAGCAGGGGCGACAATGGGCACCCCTGCCTGGTACCATTTGAGATGACAAATGTCGGGGAACAGAAGCCCGTTCCTCTCACCCTAGCGCTTGGGTTCGAGTATAGGGCCCTGATCATATTAATGGCCCGAAGTGGGAAGCCAAAAGCCCCTAGAGTTTTCCACATGTATTCCCACCTGACCCTGTCGAACGCCTTTTCGGCATCTAGGGACAGGGCCAGGAGGGGAGTTCCCAAACGCCTCGCCTCCGCAAAAACCGAGACCAGGCATCTAGTATTGTCAGGGCCCTGGCAACCCTTAACAAAGCCCACCTGATCAGTTGCTACCAGTGATGGAAGCAAAGATGCCAATCTGTCGGCTATGAGTTTGGAGTACAACTTTATATCTATGTTTGTCAACGAGATAGGGCGAAAGTTGCAGCAGTATGAGGGGTCTTTACCTGGTTTAGGGATGGTGACAATGGTCGCTTCAAGGTACTCTTTAAGTATCTCTTTTCCTCCACCGATTTCATTATACATCTGACATAGTACGGGCTTTAGCAGCACTTGTGTCTTTTTGTAGAATTGCCCCGGAAACCCGTCCGGGCCCGGCGCTTTTCCATTTTTCAATTGCTTAATCCCCAGACCTATTTCTAGCTCGTTAAATGGCTCAATTAATCTGTCCTTGTCTTCATCAGACAACACGTGCAGATTAAGTTTTTCCAAAAATAAGGATATTTCGGAGGGTGTGGCTTTAACAGGAACTTCAGAGGCCTCAATGTTATAAAGCCTTTCATAGAAGTCCGCAAAAGCCTTCCCTATGTCATCCGGTGCATAGAGCTTCTGCCCGTTATGATTTATGTAGGGTATTCTAGAGGAAGCTGTCCCATGTTTTAATTTGTTTGCCAACAAAGTGCCCGCCTTGTTACTTTTCGAGTACATGACCATCTTAAACTTGGCTAGTGCACGTTGGGCTCTTTCCAATTTCAGGTGCTTAATTTGTTTTTTCAAACCAAGAATGTCAACTGACAGACCAGCAATAGGGAATAACTTGTTTTGTTTTTCCTTGGTGCGCAATTCGCAGGTTAGCTTCCCTAGAGGGGCACCCCAGTGTTTTTTTATATTTGCAGCTTTAGCAATGCAGAATCCTCTGACAAATGCTTTTAGAGCCGCCCATCTGATTTGGTGAGATATGTCATGGGGACCATTTGTCTCCAAGAATTCTTCTATCTTTTCAAGTAACTCAGGGACGAAAGACGCGTCCTCCCATAAAAACCTGGGAAGCCTCCAGGAGGGTCTGCACGAGAGAGATCCATCCATGTTTATTGACATTGTTACAGCGTCATGGTCTGACCAAGGGCAGCTACATATAGTGGAACTCGTGACCTTATTCAGTGTCCAGGAGTCTACAAAGAAAAAATCCAATCGCAAGTATGAACGGTGCGGGGGTGAAAAATATGTGTAATCCCTAGTGTCCGGGTGGCAAGCCCTCCACACATCGTACAGGGAGGACTGATATATGAGGTTTTGAAATTTAGGAGCTATAGACTGCGAGTATTGATCCATCACTTTACCACTAGGAAGCTGCTTGTCCAACTCGGGGTCCCAGATTAAATTAAAGTCCCCTCCTAACACCAGCGTGCCCTGTCGCAGACCGTCTATGAAGGATAGTATATTTTGCAGAAATTTCATCTGTCCTTGATTGGGGGCATATATATTCACAAGAGTGAATAAGTGTGAATTCAGTGAACAGACAAGCAGCAAAAATCTTCCCTCCGGGTCTGTTTCAACATGTAGCTGTTGAAAAGCCACCAATCTGCTAATGCATATCGAGACTCCCCTACTTTTGTCTTGGAAGGTTGAGCTAAGAACCACTGGGTAGTGTCTGGAGTTAAGATTCGGGACCTTATTGGATGCCCAATGTGTCTCATGAAGGAAAGACACATCGCAATGAAGTTTAGTCAGGAAGGTTTGTAAAAGGCTTCTTTTAGAAGGTGAGTTTAGGCCTTTCGCATTCAAGGAAATGAACTTAAGATCAGAGGCCATTTTTAGAGAGAGAAAAAAAAAGGGGGGAGGAAGGGGTAGAGGCAGAAAAAGGTGTGGAGGAAAAAGGATTGAAGGTGGAGGGGGGAGTTAACGAAAAAAAAGGCGTAAAGGAAAAGGGTTGAAGGCGGGGAGGGAGGGGGAGGAAGTTAATGAACCTGTACAAATAACCAGAGGGGCAACACCAAAACAGTTATAACCTTATTATCCGCCTCTCTACCAATGAGGGGTGGAATAGTATAATATATGGTGAAGTTAGTAGTTTCGAATGAATCTATGTTCTTTTGCTTACTTCTAGTAAGCTTCGGGTTTACCCTTAAGGGGGGGGGTGAAGAGTAACGTTATGAGATCTACGAGAGTTAGTATCTAGAACAAAGGTAATTAGAGGTAATGGGAGGCCGGGGCAGGCCTAAGATTTGGGGGGAAACTGATGTCACGCTAGGGAGTGGATGTGCGTCACGCTTGCGCCGGTTAATCCAACAGTCAAGGGAGGGGTGGTAAGAGTCTCCTACCCCGCTAACAAACCAATGGGTAAAATATGTTGTATAGTGTCTGTAAGGCATGCAATGAATAACCTGCGCTGGGTCTCATTTTAGTTGTCCTGGGAGGGGTTGTGTTAAACCTGGGAAAGCGTAGACCATGTCAAGGTGTTAATTATAGGCCCATAGCTATGGAAACATTTCCACTGTCAACATTGTGTTTAACGTCTGCTATTCAGATTAACTTGAACATGCCTAGATTTATGCATATAATGACTATATCACCGCTTAGAGTCATGTGCGGCCAGAGGGCAAGATGGGCACATATCCGCTTAAGGATGGGCCCAGGTAAAGTGGTAGGGCCAGTGTCCAGTGCCTCCTCCGCCACGCCTGAGCTAAGGGTTTCACAGCTAATACAGATGGCTCATCAAAACGATACATAAAACTAATCTAGGAAATAAACCTTAACATAGTGGTAGTCCAGTGTATATAGAGGTAACACAATAATCAATAACTTGTAATTATTATAACATGTCAAATGTTTGCATTTTAATTTTTCTGAGTAAAAGTCTATACCATGTCTGCCCTCTGTCTCCACATTAATACTTCACATAAAGACAGCGTGAACCCTGCAGAAGAAGAACGGCAACCTGATCACATGTGGAGTCTTAGCATGAGTTAGAAGTGTAGTTTGCAGTACGTTAGTAGACCAACCATGTGTTCTAGACTATCAAATCAAATTCAGCATTAACAGTTGGAGGCAGACATCAATATTGTAACTAAATCCTATCCTCTAGGGTGTCTTAAGCCAGCCTGAAGTTGTATATGACACTATTGCCGTTTAGAGTTGCTCATGGCAGGGGGGGCAGGGTGTATATACGTCCACTTGAAAGCATATCAAGATATAGTGACAAGGCAAATACCCAATGCAACCCCCGCCACACACAAACCAAGGGCTTCATGATGGCAGCAAATAACTTGGCAAGGCATTACATAAAACTCGATTAGGCGATGAGGCATAATATCATATTAGATAAACACACATTGCGTTATTAGATTGAACCATGGCTCCTCTCCATTATAAGTTACTCAGTGCCAGATAATATCAATAATACTAGATACCCAATGAAACAAAAGTGGGACAGGGGGGGCTGGGTTCCACACGGAAACGGCCAAATGTGGTGTAATCCCGTACTCAGCCCCCGCCGTCTCAGTCACATATAATTTGATATATCATTATTAACTCACAGATTTTCTAGCTAAACAATTAACGTATTGCTTTAAACATGAACATAAACATAGAACATTGCAGCTTTAAAGTCAATCAAAATTTTGCGGTGCGCACCCTTCTTACAATATAGTAAATTTGTGAGCAGCCTTCCTTATATGGTCTCAAACATATGGGTGTGTTCCCACATATATTGCACAGCCCTGGGGGTCTAGGGGGTTGGGGGTGGGCAATGAAAATCTGCATGTCTGTAGGACCTTTAGAGGTCTAGGCCACACTAGAGTTCTAGGCCATATTAAAGTCTGTGAGGGCTGCAAGGCTGTGCAACCCCCCATTAGAATGAGCAGGAAGGTGTTGTACCTGTATACGCTGAGAAGAGATCTAGGGTGGGGACCTCTGTTTGCAGGACTACAGTTCTCCAAATTGAGCGTGACATGGTCAGGGAGCACCCCGAAAACAGAGAGACATTAGCTCCCCCAATGCATCATAGCAATAACTACAAGTCATAATAGGAAAAAGAAACTATACTTATCAGTCTTCATCATCAGAGAGGTTCTCTGCTCCTGTCGGTAACAGATGATTGGAAAGTGAGTTCTTTCTTTTAGGGGCAGCGGGCCTCTGTGTGAGTGGTCTCCATTCAAAGGCAGTGGGTCTCAAAAGTGAGGAGGATGAACTGCCCTGTTTTGTATTCAATGAAGGAGAGGGTCCAGTCTCCTCATCAGGCTTTCTCTGCGCCGACCAACCTTTAAGTAATAAATACCCTTTATCCGGAGTGTCCGCAGTGTAGAGGCGTCCGTCTTTCTGGATCAGCAACTTGGTAGGGTACCCCCATCTGTATTTTATTCCAGACTGTCTCAACGATCTGGTGACCTCTCTGAAAGTACCTCTCTTTTGTACAGTATATTGAGACAGGTCTGGAAATATTTGCACAGATTCGAATCTCTTGGGGAGTGCTGGACGTTGAAACATGGCCCTGAGAATCTGCTCCTTATATGTAAAATAATGAAATCTGGCAATCACATCCCTAGGTTTGTCTGCCGAAACATTCCTCCCTCTGGGAAGGCAATGGACTCTGTCAACTAGGGTTTCATTAGGGAAGGCCGGGGTATGTAGGATTTCACAGAATTCAGTGAGGAACTTGCCCAGCTCTGCAGGGGAGACATCTTCCGGGATGCCTCTAAATCTCAGGTTATTCCTGCGTGAGCGGTCTTCCATATCTGCCATTTTTGTTTCGATAGAATCTATCATATCAACCAGAACTCGAGAGTGGTGGGATAAATTTTCTTGTTCCACAGTTAAGTCTTCCTGTTTTCTCTCTAGCACATCGATCCTTTCACTTATGGTCCCAATATCTTTTCTGAGGTCTGCAGCAGAGCCCTTAATAGCCGCTGTGAGTGTCTCTTGAAGAGAATTTATTCTCTGGGTGAGAGTGGACACTATATCTGCAGCCATAGCACCTGAAAGATTACCAACTTCACCACTTGGTTCAGACATGTCAGGACTGTTGCCTATGTGCTTTTGGGAGGTGTGTAAATCTGTTGTAATTTTCCCAGCAACCGGCGTCATTTTAAAATGATCCGCCACTGACTTCTTATATTCGGAAAGGTTGGTTGCCTTCCTTCTAGAGCCTAGTGGCATGTTAGAAAAAAAGGAGACCTAGGAAAAAGAAAAACAAAAAGGCGACAGCTGCAGCAATGTATCAGATGTAGCAAGAGTTCTCCAGAAAAATATCTATAGGCTATGTCTCCAAGTAGTGTCTTGCAAGTAATAGGTATAAGCCCCGGCCCCACAAGGCCTGCACCTTAAGGCATGGATGTGGAGTAACTAGTTAGTTTCTGAAATCTTTTCTTCCAGATGAGGCCCATCTGAGCCAAATAAGGGGTTTGGTACACAAAGTATTGTTGGTGTGGCAACAACTATATTTCTGCCATAGAGTCTTAGAGAGTATTCACAAAACCCTGTTATATTCCACAGCTATAATAGTCCCCTGCTTCCTCTCTCCTCTGGCCCAGTCAGCCCTCCGTGTATGGACTAAATGTGTTAGGCAAATATTTCTCGTGTGGCTTTCAGGGGTCAATGTAGGAAATTGCACTCACTGCAAGAATCTTAGCCCCTATACCCCCGCTGCAGTAGTTATAAGTGAGGAGATGGTTTAGGCCTCTTAGCTCAGTCAGACTGTGCAGTTAAATCTAATTACGGCTCCTTGATATCCCAGCCTCCCACAGCCAGACAGTCTCATATGGACTTGGGCCCAATGGCTACAGCTTAGCCCAATTGCGCTAAAGTAGTACTATCTCTCGGTGTCCAGATCTAAAAAGAGCCAGGGGAAGAGCCGCTGTTATGAGGTACGTTCCTATCTGAGGCCAGAGAGAGGGTGAATGTGAATGTCTTATTAGTATGAGGTTTGCAGGTGTCGTGTGGGTGATCGTGCAGCCGGGTAAGTCTCTATCAATTATCAGGCAGGGGGATCTTACCCGTTTCCCATGAGCGACAGTGCAGGGTGGCCTGGTCTTCCGCTGCCGGAGTGCCCTGCGGATGCCAAAATGTCAGGCCGCAAGATGGCGGCGTTTCGCGCCAATAAGGCAGTGGCGCAATTAACCCTTGAAGTGTCCTCACAGGGCGGCTATAAACCTCAGCCGACAGCAAACCACAACTCCAGCTAGGCAATTCTCCTCTGTATAATCTGTTTGTGATGCAGGCCTCCCGCTAGTATGTATTCTCCTGCCTCCTCGCGTCAGTCAATGCCGAGCAATAACCCACTGTTCCGGAGCGGAGCCCCGACCCCCTGGACAGCAGGAATGTGGACATTAAATATCTTCTGGGCTTTAGGTTAGAGTCTACAAGGTTAGGGTCCTGTGCCTCGATATCAGCCGCAACTATACCGCAGCGCTGCGGGGCTGGCACCCGATATTGTCCCAAGATATAGTGTCGGCACTCTCCTATTATGTCGTTTCCTCTTCTCTCACAAGGTCCCACCGACACCAGAGAGTATCTTAAACCTGAAGGAGTTAGTTTATTCCCCAATGGGAAAGTTTATTTAAGGTGTTTTTAGGAATATGGAAGAGAGCTCTCTCCAGACACGTCTCTTCAGCTTGATGGCTAACTCCGCCCCCCCCCCGTATATTGCATCTTTTGATCTATATAATTGGTATCTATCAAATGTATATTTCATCTATTGATCTATGTAATCTATGTATCTATCTATCAAATCTATCGATCTTGTGGTTGTGCAAATGGACTGTTTGCGGTTGTTTGCGGTGCGTTAAACGGGGAGTTTGGTCTGTCACTGTGAAGCGGGCGTAACCCTTACACTACCTGATCGATACAACATCATACCTGATGTTTTAAAGCACATCATTCCAAACAATTTAGGAATGTTAGGTGATTTATGCCCTTTATGGCTTAAAACCAGACTCTGCATCAACTATCTAATTATCCGTGGGAGTTTTGCCATGGATCCCCCTCCGGCATGCCACAGTCCAGGTGTTAGTCCCCTTGAAACAACTTTTCAATCACTATTGTGGCCAGAAAGAGTCCCTGTGAGTTTTAAAATTCGCCTGTCCATTGAAGTCAATGGCGGTTCGCCCGATTCACCGGTTCGCTAACATTTGTTGAAGTTCGCGTTCGCCGTTCGTGAACGCAAAATTTTAGGTTTGCGACATCACTAGTTATCAGAAGGTAAGAACCGCAAGAAGTGGGACAAAATAAGTGAGGTTAGTGTATAAAACCAAGCTCAGTTCTAACAGCTTTAAGTACACCAGGATAACTGATCAGCTTCTTTTTAGATCTAAATTTAAACATTTAGACCTAACCGCCTACCGTCCCTTTGTTAAAGATTGCTTCGGAGGGTATAAATGACAATAATGAGTCAAATACATGCTAGAAAAATTAAAGATGCAATTGGATACTATACTATGACTATACAACTTAATATAATAGGACGCAGAGAGCTGCTACGGCCGCTGGCAACGCCCTTGTTATTTATAGATAAGTTGCTGTAGATAAGGTAGTGGAAGTGGTCTCCGTATTTTACCATATAAAATAGATTAAGCATTATACTAATAGGTCCCTTATTATAGATATGAAAATTATATTAATGTATTAAAATGTACCCTCAACTAAGTTGTGTTAAATAAGAACATTGTGATCCTAGATTCAACAGAGATACAAAGATAAAGTGTTCCAGGGCCTTATTCAAATACAGAAACAGAGATGACTGGGGTAGCTGTAGCTAAGTCAATGGTAATAATTTATAAATATAAAGACAAATACATCAAACAGGTGCATCATATCTGTCCAAAGCTAAAGGCTTACTAACCATATGCCTAATGCAACATTAATTAGGTGAGAGATAGAACAGGATCAATCTTATGGCCACCAAACAGGATGGTCAATCTACTCTGCGCATCAGATGACAGGAAGAACACATATTCTTGAACCAACAATAAACAATTCCTAAACAGGAATGAGAACATAATAAGAAAAAAAGAAACTACAATAAGATGGTCTCTTGAACCTCCATTGTACACTTCCATGAGGCAGTATAAGGCACCAACCGGCCCCGGAAAATAAAGAAAAACATGATGACAAAACTATGAGATAAATGGGGCAAATATTATGCAAATTAATAGAAGTATAGTTAACTATCAAGTTTTACAGTAGGTTTTGTCTCAGTTGTAGGTGGCTTCTCAGTACCCTCTAGAAAATAAGGTGAGCGGTTAGCCAGTATTACTCACTGTAGGCAAAGTAACAAAACTATTTAATATACAGTATATGACAAATCCATAGTATGAACAGTCAGTTCTCTGTCTTCCTGTTTAGATTCTAGCATATTGCTATGTATAATAGGATACGTTAAGAGTGCTGTAAAATAGGTAGCCAGTTGTTTTATATCAATAGAGTACATTAAGCCTTATCTGGTATAAACACCTATATTAGAGGTAATGGTATATATCTCCTAGGCAGACTCCCTGAATCTGACTACTATAAAAGTATAGCTTAACTCAGCCTCTAGTGTTTCAGCTGCTGGTTGAGGATAGAGGACTTCTGTATGTGCTCCCCTCCTGGGGAAGTGCCACTAATAGGTCATATGGGTAAAGGGAGTAGGGGTATGATCTGCAGGCAATAAGGGCTGGCAGGAAAGGGAGGAGAGGGGCTTAACAACAGGAGTAGGTGGTCTGTCCTTAAAATAACTTGGGTAGAACAGATGCAGTTATCTAGAATCATGGATATAAAAAAAGCTTGCTAAATATTCCTTAGAGGTGGGATTGTCAACTAGTTTCAATGGTAATGAAATCCCATGAGCATAGATGCAAATCTAATGGGATTGCATTGTGAACCAGAAACTGTGGCTTATGGTGGAATGCTACAATCTTATAGCTTGTAAAGACATTGATATATAAAAATACTGGGGGTCATAATTGACACAAATTAGCAGCAAAAGGTAGGGCTGCTCATGGGTATACATCCTCTTAAAGTCGTAGTGCAGATGTTAGCGAGTGTATATATAAATTTGGTTGTACCATATATAAAGTTATGTAAGCTAAGCTCCTGGAAAGAGAATATTAGTATTAGTATGAATTGATTAAATAAATTTACTTAAAAGTTTACCATCTAATGGGCCTAAAATTTTTGAGGTAAATAGTAAGGCTAATTCTAGGGCTAGTGACTTAAATGTACTCTTTATATCCTATAAGAGGGAGATGTGACTTATTTCACTAGATTGAGATTTTAAGGAGAGAATAGGAGGGCATATATATCATACACATAGGGCATAACTTTAAAACATATGGAATATGCTCACAGATAAATGCAGTTAATTAGATGACTATTTGAAACAAGAAGATTTAGTAAAGCACAAAACAAATTAACAAGAACATGTTTGTTGAGTGCGGCGTAAAGAGGAAATATGAAAAATAGAGAAAAGGGTTTCTTCTAATGGAAATAGTCTTTAGAAACCTCAAGGTAGTGAATTGCTATAGTGTGACAGCTAGGGTATTTAACACTTTAGTAGTAAACAGTACAAACCCCACAACTAAGTATCCACTGAGAAATCAGACCACACAGTCCTCATAAAACACTTAGTTCATGCCAGAGGAGTAGTTGTAAGAAACAACAAATAAACTTGGAAGCTATCCAAAGGGATGCTGATATCCAGGTGTAGAATAAGTGAACATGGCATACAAACTCAGCAATGTCCCTCAACATGTAGACTGTCCTTGCCATAGGAAATTAGCATGGAAGCAGCAGGCATGATGAAGTTGACTACTCCGCACCTAATTTAACCTATGCCAGCTGGAAGCTGAGGTAAAGAAGGGTAAGTAATATGCACCAAGATTTGGGCTCCCCCAAGTCTCTTGTCATAGTCCACATGAATACAAAAACAGCCAGAGAACTGAGTGCCATCTAGGAGTCTGCTGAGAAACAAGTCGCCCCTGGATCTGCTAAGAAGGGAGATATTGTTATCGACAGATTTGATGATCCGGATGAAGTTCTCAGCGCTGTGGTATTTTTGAAGGACAGAGGAACTTGCAAGCCCTCTCTTGAGTGCTGTCACAGAAGATGGGAGCATAGGAGATTGATCACAAATCACGACTATCTCTATAGTGTTCTCCTCTCGTGGGTTAGGCCAGAGATGTGGGCTTTGTAAAGATGGTGGTCCAAGAACTTGCTCGAAGCCCTCAGGGATATGATCACTATACTGATTTGTCATCTTATGTGACTCATCTATGAACATGTCATCTGCAGATTGATCATCTTCATATGGCTGATTCAGAGGATTGGTAGAAAATAGGCTGCCCTCTTCGCCGTTCATGTTTTCTTTTGGCACAATGTGAGCTGGACTAAAAATGGATCTCATCTCCTTAATTAGAGAATGGTGTTGGTGATCCAGTGTCAAAATCGATCTACATAGCATGTAATTAATGTGCATCTCCATGTTGTGTGAAATTATGACAGTATTTTAGAAAACTGTAGTGGGTTAGTATTTTACAGGCGTTGCCTATGTCTGCTGCAAAGTATTATGCTTTACGTAACAATCCTTAGCTTATTAGGTTATATACATCTTTGTAGTTGATCTATACAATGGAATAACTCAGCCGTTGCACACTTTTAATTAGAGTGCTTTTGGAGAGTTATCGGAGTCTCAACCTGATAGAGCTTTGCAGTCGCTCATTCTGGCTTTGGTGACTCAGCAGTAGCCGTGAGTTTGTCCCAGTCAAATGGATCTGACAGATTAGTGGCGGGTTGTAGTACCGCTGGCGGCTGCTGTTTCGGGCTATCTGAGTTTGATGTGGCGGTTAGATCATTTGTTTCTTTATTGTAGGGTCAGTCCCTTCTACAGGGAGTGCAGAATTATTAGGCAAATGAGTATTTTGACCACATCATCCTCTTTATGCATGTTGTCTTACTCCAAGCTGTATAGGCTCGAAAGCCTACAAAAAATTAAGCATATTAGGTGATGTGCATCTCTGTAATGAGAAGGGGTGTGGTCTAATGACATCAACACCCTATATCAGGTGTGCATAATTATTAGGCAAATTCCTTTCCTTTGGCAAAATGGGTCAAAAGAAGGACTTGACAGGCTCAGAAAAGTCAAAAATAGTGATATATCTTGCAGAGGGATGCAGCACTCTTAAAATTGCAAAGCTTCTGAAGCGTGATCATCGAACAATCAAGCGTTTCATTCAAAATAGTCAACAGGGTCTCAAGAAGCGTGTGGAAAAACCAAGGCGCAAAATAACTGCCCATGAACTGAGAAAAGTCAAGCGTGCAGCTGCCAAGATGCCACTTGCCACCAGTTTGGCCATATTTCAGAGCTGCAACATCACTGGAGTGCCCAAAAGCACAAGGTGTGCAATACTCAGAGACATGGCCAAGGTAAGAAAGGCTGAAAGACGACCACCACTGAACAAGACACACAAGCTGAAACGTCAAGACTGGGCCAAGAAATATCTCAAGACTGATTTTTCTAAGGTTTTAAGGACTGATGAAATGAGAGTGAGTCTTGATGGGCCAGATGGATGGGCCCGTGGCTGGATTGGTAAAGGGCAGAGAGCTCCAGTCCGACTCAGACGCCAGCAAGGTGGAGGTGGAGTACTGGTTTGGGCTGGTATCATCAAAGATGAGCTTGTGGGGCCTTTTCGGGTTGAGGATGGAGTCAAGCTCAACTCCCAGTCCTACTGCCAGTTTCTGGAAGACACCTTCTTCAAGCAGTGGTACAGGAAGAAGTCTGCATCCTTCAAGAAAAACATGATTTTCATGCAGGACAATGCTCCATCACACACGCGTCCAAGTACTCCACAGCGTGGCTGGCAAGAAAGGGTATAAAAGAAGAAAATCTAATGACATGGCCTCCTTGTTCACCTGATCTGAACCCCATTGAGAACCTGTGGTCCATCATCAAATGTGAGATTTACAAGGAGGGAAAACAGTACACCTCTCTGAACAGTGTCTGGGAGGCTCTGGTTGCTGCTGCACGCAATGTTGATGGTGAACAGATCAAAACACTGACAGAATCCATGGATGGCAGGCTTTTGAGTGTCCTTGCAAAGAAAGGTGGCTATATTGGTCACTGATTTGTTTTTGTTTTGTTTTTGAATGTCAGAAATGTATATTTGTGAATGTTGAGATGTTATATTGGTTTCACTGGTAAAAATAAATAATTGAAATGGGTATGTATTTGTTTTTTGTTAAGTTGCCTAATAATTATGCACAGTAATAGTCACCTGCACACACAGATATCCCCCTAAAATAGCTATAACTAAAATCAAACTAAAAACTACTTCCAAAACTATTCAGCTTTGATATTAATGAGTTTTTTGGGTTCATTGAGAACATGGTTGTTGTTCAATAATAAAATTAATCCTCAAAAATACAACTTGCCTAATAATTATGCACTCCCTGTATATTTTCATGCTCCCTGGATGTTCTTCACTCCTCACGATACATTTGTGACCGCTCCAGGTGATGTAAGTGAAAAGTTTAGGTCTCTCCTGCCTGGCTATTCACGGAGCTCCATTATTAAGCTGCCATTCTTGTCGGCTGTTGGCTCCGCCCCCTTGTCCAGCTAATCTTAGCTGAGAGCTTGTAAGCAAGTGCTGGACTTTCTCTGTGTGTTGTATTAATTTATTTTGTAATTTTCACTATGGGTTTTGCACCCAGGCTTGTCTGAAGTTAACTGCCTGTGACTCTGGAGACAGCACAGCTTCCTGAGGGTGCTAAACTGGGAACAAGTCAGGGTTCACAGACTTATGTAATCTCCCTAAACATATACACATAAGTCTGTGAACCCTGACTTGTTCCCAGTTAGTTTGATTGAGAGCTTGCATTTGTATGGCTGTATTAGGGACCCAGGTTTTGGAAGAGACCTTGACGTGGTACCTGGGCTTGTCCCATTTGGCCAGATGCGGCAACTAACTCTTCCAGTTTTGCTTTTAATCTTAGCTGAGAGCTTTTAAGTGAGTGCTGGACTTTCTCTGTGTGTTGTATTAATTTGTTTTGTAATTTTCCCTATTTTGCTTTTAATCTTAGCTGAGAGCTTTTAAGTGAGTGCTGGACTTTCTCTGTGTGTTGTATTAATTTGTTTTGTAATTTTCCCTATGGGCCTTGCACCCAGGCTTGTCTGGGGTTAACTGCCTGTGACTCTGGAGACAGCACACCTTCCTGAGAGTTCTATAGCACCCAGGGCTGAGCATGTGGCAGGGTCATGTACCCAGTAAAGTTTGAGAGTGTAGTCCCTGTGTTTTGTATGTATATATATATATATATATATATATATATATATATATATATTTACATAAATCAAGGAAGTATTAGCACTCAGCTGATACACAACAGAAACCAATCAGTAGCGATACACGGGGAACATCCCCTCTTACGTTCACACGATATTTACAATTTATATCAAGTGCCTAATTATACAACCTTACAGATAATATATGGTGGGAATCGCCTTGCATTAAAATACAAGTGTGCGTAATAATCTTTACTAAGGGTTCCACTTCATTACTGCTACTATTACCTGCATTCTCTTTTCTAACTTATTACTTTGGCAAATTTGGGTACAGCGCTGTGCAGTTCACTCACTCTTTAAGATAATTATTTTATTCAGTGTGCAGATATTAGAGGTAATTTCTACACACCTTTCAAGTTTACTCCAGCAGCTATTCCTTTAACTTTCTGAGTGACTACCTAGCGCCTCCAGTTTAGTTCTTACCTCCAGTGAGTACTACACTCCCCAAACTCTTCTTTTACACCATATATCTATTATATGCTTATTATGTTCATGTTGATGCCATCTGGTGGTTTCATGTTGCAATTACAGCTTGGTTCCTCTCAAGAATAAAACAGGAAGTGTTAATAAAGTTTGTTAATAAAAAGTTACTTTCAGTTTCTCAGCAGCCATCTTAGCTTCAAGAAGCATGGAAATCAGCTCTTAAACATTTGCCTCTAAACATACATATGCCTGTAAGTTATTTGTTTTTTGCTAAGAGTTCATTGTACATTTGAATTGCATTGCTATTTGCTGTAAGGATTAAATGTAAGCTCTCTGTGTTAGAAACATGTATTATTGTATGTATTGCAAGCACCACGTGTAACTACATATTGTAATTTCAACTTTTCTTATTGTATTGCAGTTTTACAAAAAATAACTATTCAGAAGTAAAATCAGTTTGGAATAAATACAAAGCTATTTCTGTCTGGTTTGTTAACTAGCTGTCTAGTTATCAGTTAATAAGGACAGTACAGTAAAAAGGCATGCTATATCAAGGCAAGATACAAGGGCTGCATTTTATAGTAAAAAGGCAGGCTATATCAGGGGAAGATACAGAGCTGCATTGTAAAGTAAAAAAGCATGCTATATCAAGGGAAGATATAGGAGCTGCATTGAAAAGTGAGAAGCAATAACAAGCAAGATACAATGGCTGCATTTTAAAGTAAAAAGCAGTAAATAACAAGTAAACATACAATTTAAAGTGAAAGGCAGTAAAAATAATTTGCACAAGAACTGCATTTAAAATATTGCACTACTTTAACCTGATCACTATGAACCAAGATAAGAGTGTTGATATGACGCAGCAAACTTTTGAGACCAGATCCTATGCCTCTGGCTCTAAATATTCAATGCGCTCCAGCAGATCATTAGCCAGTTCTGCAGGACTCAGAGCCCGTGCTAAAGCGCAAGCAGCCCAGGCACAAATTTCTTATGCTGAAAAAGAAGCAGACATGATAAAGCAGAAAGCAGCACTAGAACTCAAGGCAGCTGAAACAGCGCAACTCAAGGCAGAATTAGAAGCTAATATGCATGTGCTAAAGATTCAAAGGGCAGCAGTTGCAGCATCTGCAGAAGCAGCAGCTGAACTAGAAGAGGAACCACTTCAAGATTTTGCAGAAATAACTACCCATAATTCAGTACAAAGGACTTGTGAGTATGTACAGAACCATGCTCTAGACCAAGATAAAACAGAGCATGCTCCTATCCAACATATGTCCAGCATAATGCCACAGTTTCCTGATTCAACATATTTACAGTCTACTCCAAGTATTCCTGACTTGCACCCTCCTTCCCAGACTGACACTGCAAATGTCTCTACACCAAGAGTGCGCTTTCAAGAAAGCAGAGGTTACGCTGATCCACAATATCCATCACATTATATGGACTCTCACATATCCCCTCTCAGAAATAGTACATTAGGAACTTCAGAGACTACTGACCTAGCAAAGCACCTGATTCGTCGAGAGTTAGTGAGTACAGGGCTACTAACATTTGATGATCGACCAGAGAACTACTGGGCATGGAAGACATCATTCCAAGGTGTCACCAGAGATCTTAATCTTACAGCCATAGAAGAGCTAGATCTTTTGACTAAGTGGCTTGGACCAGAGTCATCTCAACAGGCTAAGAGACTCAGGTCAGTGCATGTTCATAACCCAATTGATGGAGTTAAAATGGTATGGCAGAGACTAGAAGAATGTTATGGCAGCCCTGAAGCTATTGAGAATGCACTGTTAAAGAAGCTAGAAAACTTCCCCAAAATCTCAAACAAAGACAACATAAAGTTAAGAGAACTTGGTGACATGTTGTTGGAGGTGAATGCAGCTAAGACAGGAGGCTTTTTGCCAGGACTGGCATACCTAGACACAGCTCGTGGCATCAAACCAATTATTGAAAAACTGCCATATAGCCTGCAAGAAAATGGATTTTTCAAAGTTCCAAGTACCTTCATGTCTCCTTTCCACCATTCAGTTTCTTCACCAGATTTATTGTCAACCAAGCAAAGACCAGAAATGATCAAAGCTTCATATTCTCAACATGCAGCAACCAAGTTCCAGTAATTCCAGTAAGTAAAGCATTTATGTTCAGCCAGCAATACATTGCTGCTCCTGAGCCTACCTAGGTATGCCTTTCAACAAAGGATACCACATGCAAGGTAAATCTTTAGTCAGAGAACTCTCAACAGACCAATGTGACTGGGATTCCCCACTCTTACCAGATAGAGAAGCTCAATGGAGAGCATGGACAGAAGACCTGATCCATCTTGAAGATCTCAGTATTCCCAGACCCTATATGCCAGTGTCACTATCATCCACAGTAAGAAAGGAGGTATGTGTTTTTTCTGATGCTTCTACTGTAGCGATAGCAGCTGTGGCATATCTCAGAGTCATAGACAGTAGCGGTCAATGTCATGTAGGCTTTATTATGGGCAAATCTAAACTAGCTCCAAGACCAGCCCATACAGTGCCACGTCTAGAATTATGTGCAGCTGTTTTGTCAGTTGAGCTAGCCGAACTTATTACTGAAGAAATGGACATTGAACTTTATGCAGTTAAATATTACACTGATTGAAAAATTGTGTTAGGTTATATTCACAATACTTGTAGGAGATTTCATGTATATGTCTCAAACAGAATAATTCGTATTAGAAAATCTATTAATCCAGATCAGTGGCATTATATTAACACCAGTCAGAATCCAGCAGATCATGGTACTAGACCAATTCAGGCAGCTCACCTAAAACATACCAACTGGTTCTCAGGCCCAGATTTCTAACATCAGGTAGATTCAGGAGATCAATCTGAAGCTGAAGTATTTGACCTCATTGAACCAGATTCTGACAGTGAGATCAGACCTGAAGTGACAGCTTTAATAACTGAAGTGTATGAATGCCGGTTAGAGTCACATAGATTTCTCAGATTCTCAAAGTGGAAGTTCCTTGTGAGAGGTATAGCAACACTTATTCACATTGCTAAGTCATTTTCCAGCAGCACTCAAAAGGAGTCGTGTACAGGCTGGCATTGCTGCAAAGGGTTATGCCATTCCTTAGATTTCTTGCAAGCTGAAACAGTGATTATCAAATGTATCCAAACATGGAAATATAGAAAATGGAAAGAAAAACAAAACGTTCAAGAAGGAGATCTTGTATTGCTGAAAGACTCTCAAGTAAAGCGCTATGGATATACAATGAGTCTTATTGTAACAGCCATTCCTAGTGGTGATGGTAGAGGTCAAAATCATTAAACAAGAGACTGCTAAAGTATACCTCAGACCTGTGTCAGATTTAATTGTTCTTTTTCAAAGTAAAGAGTTATCTGGTTGAATTTAATAATAATTTATATATCATGTAATAGTGGTATATGTTTATACCAGGCGGGGAGTGTTCTGTCTATTATATGCTTATTATGTTCATGTTGATGCCATCTGGTGGTTTCATGTTGCAATTACAGCTTGGTTCCTCTCAAGAATAAAACAGGAAGTGTTAATACAGTTTGTTAATAAAAAGTTACTTTCAGTTTCTCAGTAGCCATCTTAGCTTCAAGAAGCATGGAAATCAGCTCTTAAACATTTGCCTCTAAACATACATATGCCTGTAAGTTATTTGTTTTTTGCTAAGAGTTCATTGTACATTTGAATTGCATTGCTATTTGCTGTAAGGATTAAATGTAAGCTCTCTGTGTTAGAAACATGTACTATTGTATGTATTGCAAGCACCACGTGCAACTACATATTGTAATTTCAACTTTTCTTATTGTATTGCAGTTTTACAAAAATAACTATTCAGAAGTAAAATCAGTTTGGAATAAACACAAAGCTATCTATGTGTATCAGTAGAGCACACATAAACAAGATATGTTAGTTGCAATTGCAATGCATACAACATTTAATTAAAGGAAAAGTAAACTCAAATTGTAATCAATAACATGTTTGCATGGTTAAATTGCAATGAACTAATTTATTTTCAGTTTTTTTTAGTAATTTAAAAATTTGTGTGTGTTTTTTTCTGCTGCCCCAATGAGGCTAAAGTGCATTTTGAAGGATACAGACCCCTGACTCTACACTCTACATATTGATTAATTGATCAGGTTAGGAACACAGTTTTGTCTCTCACTAATTGGCCACAAGAATAATACACTTAAGAGGCTTTGCTAAGGGGTATGTAACTGGACCTGCAAAGCAATGCTAATTTTGCTTATAAATGCATTTAAAATATTTCTTTTGTATGCAAATCTTTAGTGCTTACATGTTTATATATTATGAATATATATATAAAACAAATTCTTTAATTTTCCTTTAATCCATATATTTTTACATGTCAAATGGCTGCTCTTTCACATGCATGATCGTTTTTGAGTATGCTGTACTTATATTCAATGGGCTACATGTACGAAGCAGCGAGAGCTGCTCCGGAGCCCTTGCAGGGCAGGTTTACATATGCGAGCCTGCTTCCCGCAATGTAGGAAGCAGCGTTTATTAGACCGCTGCTTCTTACACTCCTCGCCAACTTATAGGTGGCGAAGGGAAATAACAGAGAGCTCGCTCACTCTCTGGGATTGACAGTCCATTTGCGCAATTGGTCGAATGAATGAAGAGGCATGGATTACACACTCATTGGAGTGTGTAATAATACATATGGGCCAGGAGATCAACAGATCCTCCGTCCATATGCAATGAAGAGCAAATTGAGAAGCTGTCCGTCTGCCTTTGCATGGGGCCTTTTGCATGGGGCCCAATGAATAATACTAATACTACTGTTACTTAGAACAATAAAGCGCTTGACATTATACGTTAGACCACAATTTTATAAATTTAAATAAATTAGTTTTTGATATGGTTAATTGGTGATTTAAAATGGTAATTTTTTCTTTTATAATTCAAATGGAGCATAACAGCTTTCCAATTTTCTTATGTTATCACATTTGCTTTGTTCTGCAGTTATCTTTCTTTTTAACATTAGCAGTTCACTACTGGGAGCTAATTGAACACACATCAGGTTAGCCAATGACAGAAAGCATTTATGTGCAGCCAGCAATACATTGCTGCTCCTGAGCCTACCTAGGTATGCCTTTCAACAAAGGACACCAAGAGCACTAAGCAAATTAGATACTAGAAGTAAATTGGAAAGTTGTTTAAAATTGCTCTGAATCATGAAAGTTTAATTTTGACTGTCTCTTTAATTATTTGTTGTATTACCGCTTCCTAGACACAGATAAAGTTTGAACATTTAGAAAATGCAGTATAGAAAATTGTGCAGAAACAAAACCTCACAAAATATATATTTAGGTGCCTTGGTTACAGCAAAATGAGTATTTAAACATTTGTAGAACAGTTGCATAAGTCTTTTATAGCTTATTGTAAAAAGAAATGTTCTTTGTAGAGTTGAATGCATTATGACTTCCAATTTAAACACATCTATTTAATATTTTTTTTTACAAATCCATATGTCTTTATTCAGAACTGTAGAACGTAAAGTGACTCATAACATGATGTTCGTACGTGATGTATTAATTAATCAATGGTAAAACTTAAGTCATTTGTAGATTTCCCCCCCCCATAAATTACTATAATCTTCTCTTTCGTAATATTTAATTTACTGATTTATAATAATAAAAATCCATATCCTGCAAGTGTTATAGAATTTTAAACTTGTGCTTAATGCTGTAATTTTCATATCTTACAGTAAACTGCATTTGATTTTCAGAAAGTAATTGAATTTCCCAGAATAGTTACAACTTTCACCTTATGAGAGTTTTACAAACGTACTTTAATCTTTTAAGTCTTGCAAATTTTAATATTATTTTTTATATTAAACCTCATAAGTAATGAAGGCTGTAAAATGTACATAATTTATTAACTAAGACTGTTCAATTGAACCTTTAGAATTGTATTCACAAAATTAATTATGAACTAAATTAGGAAAATAATATATGTTAGTATTTTGTACCTTCAAATTTGAAGCAAATTGGTTGCTTTTGTTTTGGAGATAGACAGAAAGTTGAAGTGACAAAAAAGCAAGTAAACCATTTTATACTCCCGGATATATATTTTATGTATCTAGTAGACTGGAAATTTGGTCCAAGCTTGTGTAAAACTGTTACAAATAGAAAAAATAATTAGTAAAGCAAGGTGTCATATTCTTTTTATTTTTTATCATACATTTTTATTAAGGTAATATTCATACAGGACATGTTTAACTTTGACATGACATTAACATCCAGAATAAAAGATTGCAAAACAACACCATATTAAACTGTATGAATTCATAGCCCTGTCACACACAGGAACAAAGCAATACTTAAATTGACACCTTAGATTTTTAATTTATCCACAAGTATAATAATAGGACCTCTGTATCATGTTTCGCTGCCTATTAGGATGATATGTTATACTAAACTATTATAAGCCAAGACATAGTATCAATTTTGAGAGGTTCAATTTCTTACCATTAGCGTTTTAGTTTGTACCTTAAAGGCATACATAAGGCTATAAACTAGCGTGTCAAAATGCATAAAGATATTATAAAATAACATATGATATACACATTACATGGATTTATGGTTTGACAATACCAAGTTATTGTATATAAAGAATTAAGAAAATTATAACGCCATGTAAGAAATGTATTGTGAGAGGGATAAAAAGTTATGCAGCCACTCCTGAGAACGAATAGCAATCAAAATACTGGTGAGTGTGAGGGTAAAGTAGAGGGGAGTAGTGACCTGTGAGGAGACGGGCTATTAGAGAGTTATGGAATGTATGAAAAAATTGTAATACACCTCTAAGGACATATATGCTGCCTAATTCTTAATTGTGGATGCCCACACATAGTCTGCTTATTATTCCAATGGTTAGAAAGCCGGGGTTAAGATAGAAATCCCAACGTAAAATTTTAACATTTTTTTCTCATAATTGCAATACAATATGAATAATATAACCTGTTAAATAAGCAGATGTGTGAGAATCTAATATTTAAAAAAAAAAAAAAAAATTCTAGCCAGGGATCAATGCCGCATACAGTGGGGCCTATTTATGAAATGTCTGCAATACGTTCTCCGCATTCAGCATTGCACCAGCAGCTCTTGTGAACTGCTGGGGCAATGCCTCCCCCTGCAGAAAATTGACCGCTAGCAGGGGGTGTCAATCAACCTGATCGTATTCAATCTCTGTCCGCTCCTCAGAGCAGGCGGACAGGTTATGGAGCACCCGTCTTTAGACTGCTGCTTCATAACTGGTGTTTCTGGAGAGTCTGAAGGCCAGAAACATGGCCTATTTAAGCTCCATACAGAGCTTGATAAATAGGCCCCAGTATATGGATTTTAAATACCATTGGCTCTAAGCTAAGCCATACAACCTAGTGTATTATACACTTATTCCACTCTAATGTAGCACAGTTAAAATACAAAGAAGAAAATTGCAAATTTATTGCTGGGAGCAATATGAGCCTGTGTATTTGAGGAGGTAATGTAGTATAGTTAGGATATCTTGTTAAAGTAGATAACTGAACTGATGCTTTGAAGTATATCTTGGCACGTCAAACTGTAAAGTCTTCATTTGTCTGCTAGTAAATATTGTGGTGTGACAGCTTTATTGAAGTATAATTAACAAGGCTACCCTATTCCTAGAGGGTGATAAATGCAAGAGGGAAAATAGTTAATCTGTTGTGCTTATTTCAACGACACTTGACTACATATCATGATGCAAGATCAGGGCTCACCTTCAACATGTGGAGCAACCACAGAAGATAGTAATTCTGAAACAGGACCTCCAATAGGATAAGTTCTGATGGTGCAGGATCCACTTGACCCCAGATTTCTATCGAGAGTCTCACCCATCCGGTATCCATGAGAGTCCGCCTCTGAAAAGTCAAGTGTTTGCCATTCTGCTCCAAGGGGCCAGCCGAATCTCCCAGAGCTAGGCCGCTGCAAAATTGAGGTAGACCTCAAAAGACACACGTAAGCTAGTGGCAGGATCTGCCATAACTGCTGCAGTCCGGTTCTCCCATATAAATACATACTTTTTGCAAGGCAGTAAATTTGATAACATGAGAATTATGCTGACTGCTGTTTACATCAATTATTTAGGTAAATGAGAAAGATATCATTGGCATAATAATTTGGAACAGGGTGTAGATATGTTTTGAACCAAATTTAAATGATAGCAATATTTGTATATACAGTCTGTACTCCCACTATAGTTCCAAAAACTGTATTTTGACAACACCTAATAGTTGATATAGAAAAGGCACATCCATGAGCTCCCATGCCTCTTCAGGCTAATGATGTACCATGAAAAATCTAAAAACAAGTGCAGTATTCAAAATGAACTTCCCCTAATGAAATTTGCTGCCTGTCACGGTTACTCCTTCACCATATTCATAGTCTTTGCTCCAGAATTAGTGTTGCTTCACAGGGGTTAATGCTGGAAAGCTGGGTAACCCTCCACCTCTCGCATCCGGTATCCATGAGAGTCCGCCTCTGAAAAGTCAAGTGTTTGCCGTTCTGCTCCAAGGGGCCAGCCGAATCTCCCAGAGCTAGGCCGCTGCAAAATTGAGGTAGACCTCAAAAGACACACGTAAGCTAGCGGCAGGATCTGCCATAACTGCTGCAGTCCTGTTCTCCCATATAAATACATGCTTTTTGCAAGGCAGTAAATTTGCGCTTCTCTCGATATCCTCAATCCATACTTTAGATTGCGCAACGGTATCTCCTAAGGTGTCAGATAGGCTGGAAAACTGAACTAGCATCTACGCCTCAAAGGAAGCAAGAACATAAGATATAGCCTCCCCCCTCGTGTAATGCCATGTCAGAGTGTAAAACGTGTAGATTGAGCAATAACAGGCTAATAGCTGTTCACCCCTGGTAGACAGGGGGTGCCAAGGACTTATGGATAGGCCTCCGCCCAAGTCCTCTACAGTCAGGGTCGGGTCCCAGGGATTATAGATATGTCAAACTGGATGTTAATCGAATCAGCAGAACATGGAGGTGCCCCAACTGGTAGTTTTGTGGTAGGATCATATAGTAGTTGCAAGATAGTTGGCGGATTAACACTGGGATCTTCAGAAAAAGCAACTTTTAGATGGCCACCGTCTGGAGCCCCCCCATGTGTCATATTCTTTTCTTATCAAAAGGTTATTAAAGTCATTTTTATTTATATTTATGATAGGATGGTAGCCTTTTTGTGTGTGGTATGCTGAAGCAATATTATAAAGTGACTAAGTTTAATAATAATTAAATAAAAAAATAATAATAATGATAATATTAGTAATAATTCATACCTTTAGCCCTGTAGCCCCTCTGTCAAATTCATACCTTCATATCTAATGGAGTATATGGCTGCTGTCTGCTGGTTTCCTTACTTGAGGTTTTAAGGAGAGATAGAAGAGAGAGTGCTGCTGCACTACCTGATATCCATTCATAAATTTCACAAGCTTTACATCAAAGCTGTGTCAGTCATCTTACCACATCCACAAAGTACCACACATGCCACACTCAGTCTGCAATGAAAAGGAAAGTTAACATACACCCTGTTTCAAATTATTATGCAAATTCTATTTCAGTGTCACAAAGGTTAATTTTTTTTTTTTTTCAGTTTAACTCATGGATGGCATTGTGTCTCAGGGCTCTTTTGATCACTGAAAACAATCTCGGACACCTGTGATTATTAGATTGCCAGGTGAGCCTAATTAAAGGAAAAACTACTAAAGGAGGGTGTTCCACATTATTAAGCAGAGCACCATTTTCAAGCAATATGGGGAAGAAAAAGGATCTCTCTGCTGCCGAAAAGAGTGAAATAGTTCAATACCTTGGACGAAGTATGAAAACATTAGATATTTCACAAAAACTTAAGCGTGATCATCACACTATTAAGAGATTTGTGGCTGATTCAGAGCACAGACGGGTTTGTGCAGATAAAGGCACATTGAGGAAGATTTCTGTCAGATCCATTCATCGGATCAAGAGAGCAGCTGTTAAAATACCATTACATAGCAGCAAACAGATATTTGAAGCTGCTGGTGCCTCTGGAGTCCCACGGACATCAAGGTGTAGAGTCCTCCAGAGTCTTGCAACTGTGCATAAACCTTCCATTCGGCCACCACTAACCAATGCTCACAAGCAGAAATGGCTGCATTGGGCAGAAAAATACATGAAGACTAATTTTCAAACAGTCATGTTCACTGATGAGTGCCGTGCAACCCTGGATGGTCCAAATGGATGGAGTAGTGGATGGTTGGCGGACGGCCACCCTGTTCCAAAAAGGCTGCAACATCAGCAAGGCGGTGGTGGGGTCATGTTTTGGGCCGGAATCATGGCAAGAGAGCTGGTCGGCCCCTTTAGGGTCCTGAAGGTATAAAGATGACCTCTGCAAAGTATGTGGAGTTCCTGACTGACAACTTCCTTCCCTGGTACAGAAGGAAGAACTATGTTTTCCGTAATAAAATCATCTTCATTCATGACAATGCACCATCTCATGCTGCAAAGAATACCTCTGCATCAATGGCTGCTATGAGGATAAAAGGAGAGAAAGTTATGTTGTGGCCTCCATCCTCCCCTGACCTCAATCCTATTGAGAACCTTTGGAGCATCCTCAAGCAAAAGATTTATAAGGGTGGGAGGCAGTTTACATCCAAACAGAAGCTCTGGGAGGCTATTCTGACATCTTGCAAACAAATTCAAGCAGAAACTGTCAAAGTTTGATTGAAATAGCTTTTGATTTCAGTAAATATGCTGCAAACACAACAAATGACAATTTTCATTTCTTTACAACCTATAAAGTGTATTGAAACTTACTGTGCGTAATAATTTGGAACAGTGCATTGTAAGTTTTTATTTTGAAAAAAAAAATACTGTTATCATTAGGAGGTTTGTTCAATAAAATTTGAATTGTACTCTTAATAGTTGATAAGATGAGAATTATGCTGACATCAATTATTTAGGTAAATGAGAAAGATATCATTGGCATAATAATTTGGAACAGGGTGTAGATATGTTTTGAACCAAATTTAAATGATAGCAATATTTGTATATACAGTCTGTACTCCCACTATAGTTCCAAAAACTGTATTTTGACAACACCTAATAGTTGATATAGAAAAGGCACATCCATGAGCTCCCATGCCTCTTCAGGCTAATGATGTACCATGAAAAATCTAAAAACAAGTGCAGTATTCAAAATGAACTTTCCCTAATGAAATTTGCTGCCTGTCACGGTTACTCCTTCACCGTATTCATAGTCTTTGCTCCAGAATTAGTGTTGCTTCACAGGGGTTAATGCTGGAAAGCTGGGTAACCCTCCACCTCTCGCATTTAGCTAAGTCACTTGTCATTCAAAACACCTAAAAAAAACAGTTTAGTATTGTACTGTATTGAATGTACTCAATGGGGCCAATTTATCAAAGGTCTTGAGGACCTGATCTGACAGTGTGGATCAGGTCCGCAAGACCTCGCTGAATGTGGAGAGCAATACGCTCTCCGTATTCAGCATTGCACCAGAAGCTCACAAGAGCTGCTGGTGCAATTCCGCCCCCTGCAGACTCGCAGACAATGGGCCGCCAGCAGAGAGGTGTCAATAAACCTGATCGTACTCGATCGGGTTGAATTCCAGCGATTCCTCTCTGCCTCATCAGAGCAGGCGACCAGGGTTATGGAGCAGCAGTCTTTGTGACCACTGCTCCATAACTTGTGTTTCTGGCGAGTCTTCAGACTCGCCAGAAACACGGGCCGTCAAGCTCCGTTTGGAGCTTGATAGATAGGCCCCAATAGGTGAAGGTGAAAAAAACTTCTTTTATTTTCCAAATCACACTACTAAAATGCCAGGTTACACAAAAAAGGTTACACAAAATGTATGTAAAAGGTCTACATGTTTTTATCGGTTATACTACCTTTCTTAAGAAAACAAGATAAAATCACTTAAAGGAGCTATGTTTTAAAGATTCTGGGCTATATTACAAATGCAGCGCTAAAATTAGCGCAACAATTGATAATCAATACCATGCTAACTTGTGCACATATTACAAGTTAAAAGTAAATGGGAGCGCTCAAATGAAGACCTTGCGGAAATTGCAAGGGGTAATAAAAGGTTTATGACAAGGTGTTTGACTAGAAAGGGCTATTATATATATATATATATATGTATATATATATATATATATACTGTATATATATATATATATATATATATATATATATATATATATATATATATATATATATATATATATATATATATATATATATATATATATATTTGTATATTCAGGGAACATTTACATTAATTCTCATTAAACAAATGTAAATTATACTTTCCTACAAGTGAAAAAGTTCATCCATAGCAGTAAATATTTACCTGGAGAACGGCTCTAATCCCGACCCTTCTTTACAGAGCCCAGGGCAGCACTAATAGGTGGTTTATTGCATTTTAGCCTCCTTTTAGGGCCCTGTGAAGAAGTGACTATTAGTGCTCAATGCCAAGAAGGTCTTTGATAGGGTGGAATGGCCCTATTTACTAGATAATATATAGAAATAGTATGAACTGTGTAAAGCGAGTCCCTTGATAGAGATCGCTGCCAGCCCAGGTCCTCCTCAACTCTATGCAGTATAATAGATGTAGATATGGTGGTGAAGTGTCGGATTAGCACGTTTTTGCTTTTTTTTTATAATTTTTACATAAACCAAATAGTTAGGTAAGTATTTTTAACCCCTCAGGCAATTTAAATTAAACAAATTGTGTGGTGCATTTATTCGGATATTCATTTCATGAAAAAGAAACAAATATCAGTGTTTTGTTAACGAATCTGCATTCATAACAAAATCAATGCAACTATTTAAAACAAGACCAAATACAATAAAAATCCAGCATACAGTAATAAAAATATCAATGCTGCAAGATGTATTCCAAAACACAGTTCCTTGCAGTCGATAGCTCCACCTGGGGCTATCACAGTATCGTGATACACAAAACCAACAATTCAGGCCGGCCGCGGCGTCGCGGGCCAGCCACGGTGTTGGGAAGACCCACAAACAGTACCTTGGATTTGCAGGGCATCGCGATCCTTGCGGTGAGCTCCAGAAAGCGGCGTCACTTCCGGAGTCGGTGCAGGAGTCGTCGGGCCCTTGGTGTTCACACGCATTGCGGATCAAACTCCGGGCTGATGAAGTCAGGTGCGCCGGCGTCGGAGCTGCGGTGCGAAGTGGGACGATGCGACTTGCGGTGCCCACAGGTTATGGTGCAGGCAGCGGCTCGATGATGGCATCCAGCAGCGTCGGTGAGATCAGGGCTGCGGTGTGAAGCGGAGCAGTGTGACGTGCGGTGTCCACAGGTCACAGTGCAGGCAGGGATGCCTGGTGACGACACTGGAGTTGATGATGCTGGCGTCGGGGACGGGGCTGTGGTGTGGGACGGTGCTTTCTGTGCCTCATGAGCGATGTCCACAGGCCACGGTGCAGGCAGCGGTGCCGGTGTCAGCAGGAGCGGCGGCGGGGATGCCCAGGCTGTGATGTGAGCAGGCGATGCCGGAGTGCGGGGCCCACAGGTTGCGATGCGAGCAGCAGCTCGGTGAAGTCGTCCGATGACGGCGTCGGTGAGACCAGGGTCACGGTGCGAAGCGGGGCAATGCGGCTCCGTGCGGCGACGACAAGTCACGGTGCAGGCCAGCGGCGTCGGTGGCAGCGTCGCAGTGATTTCTCCTCTTGAACAGCACAAAACACACAGTTCCCAGTGCTGCAGGTCTAGGGAACTGAATTCTTTGGTGTCCCTGAGACTTCCAACAGGAGGCAAGCTCTACTCCAAGCCCTTGGAGAACTTTCCCAAGCAGGACACACAGCAAAGTTTACCCTTTGCACTCTTTTCAGGCAGAAACAGCAACTGCAGGCCAGTCCAGCAAAGCAACACAGCAAAGGGACAGTACTCCTCCTCCAGCTTTTCAGCTCTTCTCCTTGCAGAGGTTCCTCGTGAGTCCAGCAAGATCCTAGAAAGATTCCAGAAAGATTCTAAAGTCTGTAGTTTTGAGTGCCCTTCTTATACCCATTTTGGCCTTTGAAGTAGGTTTACTTCAAAGAAAATTCTCACTTGCTTGTGAAATCCTGCCTTGCCTAGGCAAGGCCTCAGACACACACCAGGGGGTTGGAGTCTGCATTGTGTGAGGGCAGGCACAGTCCTTTCAGGTGTGAATGACCACTCCTCCCCTCCCTCCTAGCAGAGATGGCTCATCAGGATATACAGGCTACACCCCAGCTCCCTTTGTGTCACTGTCTAGTGAGAGGTGCAAACAGCCCAACTTTCAAACTGACCCAGAGAGGGAACCCACAAACAAGGCAGAGTCACAGAATGGTTTAAGCAAGAAAATGCTCACTTTCTAAAAGTGGCATTTTCGAACACACAATCTTAAAACCAACTTTACTAAAAGATGTATTTTTAAATTGTGAGCTCAGGGACCCCAAACTCCACCTGTCCATCTGCTCTCAAAGGGAATCTACGCTTTAATCATTTATAAAGGTAGCCCCCATGTTAACCTAAGAGAGATAGGTCTTGCAACAGTGAAAACCGAATTTGGCAGTATTTCACTGTTAGGACATATAAACCATATTACTATATGTCCTACCTTAACCATACACTGCACCCTGCCCATGGGGCTAGCTAGGGGTGTCTTACATGTAAGAAAAGGGAAGGTTTAGGCCTGGCAAGTGGGTACACTTGCCAAGTCGAATTGGCAGCTGAAAACTGCACACACAGACACTGCGGTGGCAGGTCTGAGACATGATTACAGGGCTACTTATGTGGGTAGCACAACCAGTGCTGCAGGCTAACTAGTAGCATTTGATTTACAGGCCCTGGGCACCTCTAGTGCACTTTACTAGGGACTTACCAGTAAATCAAATATGCCAATCATGGATAAACCAATCAACAGTACAATTTACCTAGGGGGCACTTGCAGTTTACCACTGATTAGCAGTGGTAAAGTGCGCAGGGACAGACAATAAACCAGCAAAAACAGGAGATCAGAAGGCAAAAAGACAGGGGAGACACGCCAAAAAGCTGCCAGGTCTAACACACCTCTAAAAGGGACAATCTACACCAGAATGTTTATTGTTTAAAAAGATAGATAATCCCTTTATTACTCATTCCCTAGTTTTGCACAACCAACACAGTTATATAAATACACTTTTTACCTCTGTGATTACCCAGTATATACGCCTCTGCAAACTGCCCCCTTATTTCAGTTCTTTTGACAGACATCCATTTAAGCCAATCAGAGCTGGCTCACTGGAACTCCACGTGCGTGAGCACAGTGTTATCTATATGACACACATGAACTAACACCCTCTAGTAGTGAAAAACTGTCAACATGCCCTGAGAGAAGAGGCGGCCTTCAAGGGCTTAGAAATTAGCATATGAACCTCCTAGGTTTAGCTTTCAACTAAGAATACCAAAAGAACAAAGCAAAATTGGTGATAAAAGTAAATTGGAAAATTGTTTAAAATGACATTCTCTATCTGAATTATGAAAGTTTATTTTGGACTAGACTGTCCCTTTAAGATAACAGTGAAGGCCTATTAATGTAACCTCTTTGTTCACCGTTCAAGGGAAATACTTATTTACATGAGTGACATAAAAAGGACAAAAGACAATATTAAATTTTCATGATTCAGATAACACAAGCAATTTTAAAATAAATAAATTTATATTTCCATTATTAAAGCGTGCACATTATTTTTAGATGCACATTTTATGAGGTTCCAGCTCCTACTGAGCATGTGCAAAAGTGTACAGTATATACCTATATGCATTTTATGATTGTCTGATGGCTCTCACATGATACAGTGTATGGAAATTGTATTAGCTTTAAAATTTGCCAAAAAAATATTCTGTTGCTTATTTCAAGAATGGAGCTTGATGCCCCTGTTTCCACATGAGCCTTCAGACTCGCCGGAAAATGCAGTTATGAAGCAGTGGTCTAAAGACCGCTGCTCCATAACAGGTCTGCCTGCTCTGAGGCTGCGGTCTGCAATCCGCCCTATCCTATACGATCGGGCTAATTGACACCCCCTACTAGCGGCTGATTGGCCGCAAATCTGCAGGGGTCGGCATGTAAAAACAATAGTTTACAGAATTTAAAGAGACCATATAGTGTTAGAAAAATGCCCATCATGCCAAAATGCAATTAGCATTCTCATGGTTTAACAGTGGTGCAGGTAGAAAGGGATAGCAATGGTATTGCTGATCCTGTTTTAAAACTCGGTAATGAAGACACAAGTATTGGGGGGGCGAAGCCAGAAATGCACCTGGGCAGACGTGTAACCATTGCAGCTCCGGCTCTAAGCCGACAAATTTTGTATTTTTAACTGCCCAGGGCTACTTCATTATGTTCTAACTGAGGTTATTAATGTGGGGAGACAAACTAAATCATCCTGTTCCTTTAAAAACAGCTTAAGTGGAATAGATCGCCACCCGCTGTTACAGTGAAGGCAGCCGCGAGGAGCATTGAGGAGCGGCCATCTTAATATTCCAGTAACACTCTGAGTACTGTTCTGTGACTGTTTGCACCAAATGGAAAGCCAATTCAGGTGACCAGCTTTGGCAAGCATGGAAGCAATAGGTGTGGGTATTCTTAGCGCTATTGAGGAGCTTGTGTGCAATCATTTTCACAAGCTGGAGGCGCACATGGTGGCGGCATTCAGCTTAAGTCCGGAATCCAATCTGAGGGCCCTCTTGGAGCCTGAGGTTGATGATGGGGCCATCTCTACTAATCCTATATATCCCACCTACCCTCAGGAATCAGTGGCTTTACAGGGCACAACAGAAGGAGAGTTTCAGATGGACACTTTGGTACTACAAACTACTAATTTTGTGGGAGAAAGTATAGTATCACACCTTACTGAGCAAGGGGCCAAGACAGCTGTTAGAGACCCAAACAAGAGGGACAATACAAAAACAGCTAAGGAACAATTAGAGAAAATAAAGTATTGTGGGAGTCCATACGCTTCAGTTACTTGGTGCTATGGTTATAGTTGCCTTTGATTTAACCAGTATTATCTACTTGCTATACATCTGGGCAACTTTTTTACCACTAGACCCACATTTAAAAACGAGAATATGCACTATCCAGCTTCCCTGTTTGAGAGAGCGGGTATGGGATAAATATTGTGACTTTAACTGCGGCGGCTGGCTGGCCAGTCTCCGGTACAGTCCATAGTTATTTAGAAACCTTCATTTAGCCTTGGACTCAAAAATCCTACAGTTCAAATCACGCTTGGTTGTGCTTGTGTTTACCAGCAGAGTCCTCCTGTATTACTTTTAAGGAAGTTATTTGTTGTTGTTTGCTCTAGGCTTTATTTATATATATGTATTCTTTAGAAATGCTCAGAGGCTTCCTGTTATTTCACTCGAAATATTACATAGATAGGACTTCTTTTGGTAGGCTTCCTTTCCTGGTAAATATGCTGTGAAAATATGCCTAAGATATTACACTGAGATGTTGGGTCGTTGATAAATAGAGAGCACTCACCATTAGGATAGCCTTTGGTTAAGTTTATATTCTGTTTAATTGTATTTTATGGGGAGGGAGGGGAAAAAAAACTATTTAATCACTGTACCACAGTATTGTTCCATGCACATGTTGTCTATAGCCTAGCCTAAGTGCAAGTCTTGAAGGGTGGCTACTTAATTTTCATATGTTTTGCAGATACCTTCTTCCATATATTTCTCTCCTGGCTTGGGATTTCGCAATTGTTATTTTTGCATACTAGCTCACTGTTTATAAAATAGAATCATATGTTTACTGATTGACATTAATATACCCATGCCTATATTAGTCATCTTTCATTAATGTTCCTGTGTAAGAAATGTACTCTTTACACACCTTTTCTGGTACCTATCACAACTTACTTAGGGATAAAAATATGGTTTTAGGAATGAAAACACTCCTTTCACAATATCTGACTTTTTTATGGTCCAAGTATTTTAATTTTATGGTGAGCCAAGGAACTTAGTTTTAATAATTGTTCATTTCTGCTGTGATTTATTCACCCATAGCAGGGATACTGCCAGCGGCCGAGGCAGCACCCTAAGACTCATTATGTCCAGCTGTACTTTTTTTTTCTAATAATCATTTGCTATGTTCCTTTTCACATATTGAAGATGACCCATCATTCATTCATATACCACCTATACAGATTGTATTTTCATCAGGGACTAAGCGCAACACCGATGATGCTTAGTTAAACGTTTTTGAACTACTACCCCCCCCCATCCACGCACACATATTTACCAGCATATCTAATCTAAAATGTTGCTCCCTTCAAGCAGATTATTTCCAATTCCTATTAGCACCCGTACCCATTATAGTAACTCACACAGACCATGCATCCATAGAGTCCAGTTTAACATTTAACATTTGTGCTGCTTCAATTTTAACACAAAAAGGGAAGGAAAAAAAAAAGAAAAAAAGAAAAAAATATAAATAAAATATTTCCCCTTCCACCCATTTACACTGAGATTTTTAACTACCACCTCCCCCCATATAATGAACATCCTTAATAAGGAGGGCTACATATGCTGCTTTTCTTGCCTATGCCGCAACCTTAAATACCCCCCCTAGCACTTCTACATAATCCCACAGTATTGACTCTATCTACTATACTCAGCTCAGCAGGACTGATTAACACAATTTGCCAGATGAGTCGTTCATTGTTCAGATTGTGCAAAAAAACTAAACAAACAGAAAACGGTTCCAGTCTTCTACATAGCATTGCCTATGATTTGAATTTTATTTATCTATATTGCAGTAGTCAAGTGGAAATGTATCATTTATGTTTGTTTTTTGAAATGTTATTTCACATTTGTTGTACTGTTCTCGCACAACCTCAATAAAAAAAAAAAGACACAAGTATTGTTAGTGACAAACATGGTAGTGCAGTTGTTACTTACAATCAAATATTAAAAAAAAAAAAAAAAAAAAATGTTTGCCCTATTTACTGTATACATCCGATAGAATAGTGATGAATAACGCTTTAATGAATAATTACCAAGTATTTTAATAGACCTCTATAATGTCTCTTTCTAATATTTCAGAGTGCTTTGCACATGTGCAAAATAATATACTGTTTCCAAATAGCCTTAAAATAGTTGTAAAGGTGTCCAAAATGCAATTTTGAGGCTTTATCAAGTGCCTAAAAAAGGTGTTGAAAAGTCACTTGAAAATTGATTGGGATTGGTAAGAACTTTTTGGACCCATAGTAAAAATATGGTGCAGGAAAGTGGGATGTAAAACTCACTATTGCGCTATTGTGATCGTGACAAATCAAAAAGTAGCCTTTTTGACCAGAAACATAGCTGAAAAGGGCTCAACTGATAGCTTGTCATTGAGGCCATAATTTTAATAAACATTCCAGTGCACTAGTATTATTACATTTGCTTCCTTTTATTGGTATCCTTTGTTGAAAGAACAACAATACATTACTGGGAGCTATCTTAACATAACTAGGGAACCAATAATAAAAAGAATATCTGTGTAGCCACAAACTGAAAGCTCACTCCTAGAAGTGCATTGTGGCTTCTGAGATTACCTTGGTATGCTTTTCAATAAAGGATGCACAAAGGTCAAAGCAAATTAGATAATAGAAGTAAATTGCAAAGTTGCTTAAAATTCATTCTCTGCCTGAATCCTTAAAAGTTAATTTGGACTTTACTGTCCCTATTCCTTCATATTTTTCTAATGTTTATAACTATTTTCAAAGGAACATACTTCAAAGAATAATGTATATCTGTCATAATGCTGCATTTTGTTAGCCTTTTAGATATTCTATGCCTTTTAATATTTATTTGTATTTATTTAGGGCTACATCACAAGTGGCATGCTACCTTTTTTTAGGATTTTTGTGTGGGTTGGAAATATTGTGAGCAAGATTACAAGTAGCGCATTATGGCCTAGATTTGGAGTTTGGCGGTAGCCGTGAAAACCAGCGTTAGAGGCTCCTAACGCTGGTTTTAGGCTACCTCCGGTATTTGGAGTCACTCAAAATAGGATCTAACGCTCACTTTTCAGACGCGACTTTTCCATACCGCAGATCCCCTTATGTCAATTGCGTATCCTATCTTTTCAATGGGATTTTTCTAACTCCGGTATTTAGAGTCGTGTCTGAAGTGAGCGTTAGAAATCTAACGACAAAACTCCAGCCGCAGAAAAAAGTCAGTAGTTAAGAGCTTTCTGGGCTAACGCCGGTTCATAAAGCTCTTAACTACTGTACTCTAAAGTACACTAACACCCATAAACTACCTATGTACCCCTAAACCGAGGTCTCCCCACATCGCCGCAACTCGATTAAATTTTTTAACCCCTAATCTGCCGACCGCCACCTACGTTATCCTTATGTACCCCTAATCTGCTGCCCTTAACACCGCCGACCCCTATATCATATTTATTAACCCCTAATCTGCCCCCCACAACATCGCCGCCAGCTACCTACACTTATTAACCCCTAATCTGCCGACGGCACGCCGCCACCAGCTACATTATCCCTATGTACCCCTAATCTGCTGCCCTAACATCGCCGACCCCTATATTATATTTATTAACCCCTAACCTGCCCCCCACAACGTCGCCGCCACCTACCTACAATAATTAACCCCTAATCTGCCGACCGCAAAGAGCCACCAGCTACATTATAGCTATGTACCCCTAATCTGCTGCCCCTAACACCGCCGACCCCTATATTATATTTATTAACCCCTAACCTCCCCTCCCTAACATCGCCGACACCTAACTTCAATTATTAACCCCTAATCTGCCGACCGAATCTCGCCGCTATTCTAATAAATGTATTAACCCCTAAAGCTAAGTCTAACCCTAACACTAACACCCCCCTAAGTTAAATAGAATTTACATCTAACGAAATTAATTAACTCTTATTAAATAAATTATTCCTATTTAAAGCTAAATACTTACCTGTAAAATAAATCCTAATATAGCTACAACATAAATAATAATTATATTATAGCTATTTTAGGATTAATATTTATTTTACAGGTAACTTTGTATTTATTTTAACCAGGTACAATAGCTATTAAATAGTTAAGAACTATTTAATAGCTAAAATAGTTAAAATAATTACAAATTTACCTGTAAAATAAATCCTAACCTAAGTTACAATTAAACCTAACACTACACTATCAATAAATAAATTAAATTCAATACCTACAAATAACTACAATGAAATAAACTAACTAAAGTACAAAAAATAAAAAAGAACTAAGTTACAAAAAATAAAAAAATATTTACAAACATAAGAAAAATATTACAACAATTTTAAACTAATTACACCTACTCTAAGCCCCCTAATAAAATAACAAAGCCCCCCAAAATAAAAAAATGCCCTACCCTATTCTAAATTACTAAAGTTCAAAGCTCTTTTACCTTACCAGCCCTGAACAGGGCCCTTTGCGGGGCATGCCCCAAGAAGTTCAGCTCTTTTGCCTGTAAAAAAAAACATACAATACCCCCCCCAACATTACAACCCACCACCCACATACCCCTAATCTAACCCAAACCCCCCTTAAATAAACCTAACACTAAGCCCCTGAAGATCATCCTACCTTGTCTTCACCATACCAGGTTCACCGATCCGTCCTGGCTCCGATATCTTCATCCAACCCAAGAGGGGGCTAGACATCCATCATCCGATGGTTGAAGAAGTCCAGAAGAGGGTCCAAAGTCTTCATCCTATCCGGGAAGAAGAGTAGATCCGGACCGGCAACCATCTTCTTCCAAGCGGCATGTTCTATCTTCATCCGATGAGGACCGGCTCCATCCTGAAGACCTCCACCGCGGACCCATCTTCATCCGGCGACGTCCAACTGAAGAATGACGGTTCCTTTAAGGGACGTCATCCAAGATGGCGTCCCTCGAATTCCGATTGGCTGATAGGATTCTATCAGCCAATCGGAATTAAGGTAGGACGCCATCTTGGATGACGTCATTTAAAGGAACCGTCATTCGTCGTTCAGTCGTCGGCCAGGATGGATGTTCCGCGTCGGAGGTCTTCAGGATGCTGCCGCTCCGCTCCGGATGGATGACGATAGAAGATGCAGCTTGGATGAAGACCTCAATCGGATGGAAGACCTCTTCTGCCCCGCTTGGATGAAGACTTCTACCGGATGGAGGACCTCTTCTTGCTCCGCTTGGATCAAGACTTCGGACCCTCTTCTGGACCGATCGCTGAACCCGGTGAGGTGAAGACAAGGTAGGGAGATCTTCAGGGGCTTAGTGTTAGGTTTATTTAAGGGGGGTTTGGGTTAGATTAGGGGTATGTGGGTGGTGGGTTGTAATGTTGGGGGGGGTATTGTATGTTTTTTTTTTACAGGCAAAAGAGCTGAACTTCTTGGGGCATGCCCCGCAAAGGGCCCTGTTCAGGGCTGGTAAGGTAAAAGAGCTTTGAACTTTAGTAATCTAGAATAGGGTAAGGCATTTTTTTATTTTGGGGGGCTTTGTTATTTTATTAGGGGGCTTAGAGTAGGTGTAATTAGTTTAAAATTGTTGTAATATTTTTCTTATGTTTGTAAATATTTTTTTATTTTTTGTAACTTAGTTCTTTTTTATTTTTTGTACTTTAGTTAGTTTATTTCATTGTAGTTATTTGTAGGTATTGTATTTAATTAATTTATTGATAGTGTAGTGTTAGGTTTAATTGTAGGTAATTGTAGGTATTTTATTTAATTAATTTATTGATAGTGTAGTGTTAGGTTTAATTGTAACTTAGGTTAGGATTTATTTTACAGGTAAATTTGTAATTATTTTAAGTATTTTAGCTATTAAATAGTTCTTAACTATTTAATAGCTATTGTACCTGGTTAAAATAAATACAAAGTTACCTGTAAAATAAATATTAATCCTAAAATAGCTATAATATAATTATAATTTATATTGTAGCTATATTAGGATTTATTTTACAGGTAAGTATTTAGCTTTAAATAGGAATAATTTATTTAATAAGAGTTAATTAATTTCGTTAGATTAAAATTATATTTAATTTAGGGGGGTGTTAGTGTTAGGGTTAGACTTAGCTTTAGGGGTTAATACATTTATTAGAATAGCGGTGAGCTCAAGTCGGCAGATTAGGGGTTAATAATTGAAGTTAGGTGTCGGCGATGTTAGGGAGGGCAGATTAGGGGTTAATACTATTTATTATAGGGTTAGTGAGGCGGATTAGGGGTTAATAACTTTATAATAATAGCGGTGCGGTCCGCTCGGCAGATTAGGGGTTAATAAGTGTAGTTAGGTGGAGGCGACGTTGTGGGGGGCAGATTAGGGGTTAATAAATATAATATAGGGGTCGGCGGTGTTAGGGGCAGCAGATTAGGGGTACATAGGGATAATGTAAGTAGCGGCGGTTTACGAAGCGGCAGATTAGGGGTTAATAATAATATGCAGGGGTCAGCGATAGCGGGGGCGGCAGATTAGGGGTTAATAAGTGTAAGGTTAGGGGTGTTTAGACTCGGGGTACATGTTAGGGTGTTAGGTGCAGACGTAGGAAGTGTTTCCCCATAGGAAACAATGGTGCTGCGTTAGGAGCTGAACGCGGCTTTTTTGCAGGTGTTAGGTTTTTTTTCAGCTCAAACAGCCCCATTGTTTCCTATGGGGGAATCGTGCACGAGCACGTTTTTGAGGCTGGCCGCTTGCGTAAGCAACTCTGGTATCTGGTATCGCAGCCTTTATGTGGACTCTCAATACCAGAGTTATTTTTATGGTGCGGCCAGAAAAAAGCCAGCGTTAGCTTTTCGGGTTGTTACCGACAAAACTCTAAATCTAGCCGTATGAGTTTTCCCCATGCAATGTGGTCTTTTTGCAATCAATTTCCATTGCACAGGTATTACAAGTCTTGAATAATTACGATTGCGTGTGCGCAATCACTTTTTATGCAACAACCCTTTCTGCACTAGAAAAGCTGGATTTAATGCTTTCCTGCAACAAAAAAGTTTCACGAAACACTTCAAAAATACATTACAAAGTACAGTTACACTCATATCAACACGTTCTAATAAAATTATTAAAAAAGAATATTGCACACAAAAGTTATAAGGTCTAAAAGATTGGAGATCTCGGATGATAGAAAAAAAAGCCTGCACAGGGATTTTACATTAATATACATACACATATATTGAGAAACATGCATTTATATGTATAGACATTTGTTTAACTATGGAGATAATGAAAATATTTTACATTACAATCTTATGCACATTAAACAGTATCTCAGATGTATTTGCGATATTCACATATAGATCTTGAGATATCTAGACATATATACGGTATATATATATATATATATATCCTATATTATAAAAGGCCAAGTGTTTGTCTGAAGCCGTCATGCGCAGTAGAGACAAAGACTTGGCCTTGAGATAGGGAGCGCAAGGTACACAGCATACAAGCAGCTGTGAGATAGGGAGCGCGAGGTACACAAACAACTGTGAGGTCTGGGGAGCGTGAGGTAAGCTGATTGAAACAGCCTGTGGCAAGAGATATGGAGCGCGCTCCCCAGACCTCACAGCTGTTTGTGGCTGATGGGAGCGTTGCGATGGGGGCGTGGCTGGGCGTCGCGAGGGGCGTGACCGGCGTCGCGAGGGGAGTGGCCGGGCGGGTGTTGCCGCGATAGAGCGTGGCCAGGCGGGGTCCCGCGATGTGAAGACAGAGCCAGAGAGGGAGCAGGAGAGGGGGGGAGAAGGGCCAAAGAGGGGGAGAGAGAGCCAAAGTGGGGGGAGAGAGAGCCAAAGGGGGGGGGGGAGAGAGCCAAAGGGGGGGGAGCCAAAGAGAAGGGGGGGAGAGCCAAAGAGAAGGGGGGAGGGAGAACCAAAGAGAAGGGGGGAGGGAGAGCCAAAGAGAAGGGGGGAGGGAGAGCCAAAGAGAAGGGGGGGGGAGAGCCAAAGAGAAGGGGGGGAGAACCAAAGAGAAGGGGGGGGAGAGCCAAAGAGGGGGGAGAGAGAGAGAGCCAAAGAGGAAAAAGAGCCAAAAAGGAGAGAGCCAAAGAGGGGGGAGAGAGCCAAAGGGGGGGGAGACCCAAAGAGAAGGGGGGGAGAGCCAAAGAGAAGGGGGGAGAGCCAAAGAGAAGGGGGGGGAGAGCCAAAGAGAAGGGGGGGAGAGCCAAAGAGAAGGGGGGGGGAGAGCCAAAGAGGGGGGAGAGAGAGAGCCAAAGAGGAAAAAGAGCCAAAAAGGAGAGAGCCAAAGGGGAGGGGGGAGAGAGCCAAAGGGGGGGGGGGAGCCAAAGAGAACGGGGGGGAGAGCCAAAGAGAAGGGGGGGAGAGACAAAGAGGGGGGGGGGGAGAGTCAAAGAGAAGGGGGGTAGAGCCAAAGAGAAGAAGGGGGGGAGAGCCAAAGAGAAGGGGGGGGAGAGCCAAAGAGGGGGGAGCGAGAGAGCCAAAAAGGAAAAAGAGCCAAGGAGGGGGGAGAGAGAGCCAAAGAGGGAGGAGAGAGAGCCAAAAGGGGGGGGGGGGCAAAGAGGGGGAGCGAGAGCCAAAGAGGGGGGGGGGGAGAGCTAAAGGGGGGGGAGAGCCAAAGGGGAGAGCAAAAGAGGGGAGAGAGCCAAAGAGGGGGGGAGAGAGAGCCAAAGAGGGGGGGAGAGAGAGCCAAAGAGGGGGGGGCAGAGCCAAAGAGGGGGGGGACAGAGCCAAAGAGGGGGGAGAACAAAAGAGGGGGGAGAGAGCCAAAGAGGGGAGAGAGAGAGCAAAAGAGGGGGGGAGAGCCAAAGAGGGGGGGGAGAGCCAAAGAGGGGGGGGAGCCAAAGGGGAGGGGAGAGCCAAAGAGGGGGAGAGAGAGAGCCAAAGAGGAAAGAGAGCCAAAGAGGAGAGAGAGCAAAAGAGGGGAAAGAGCCAAAGAGGTGGGAGAGAGAGCCAAAGGGGGGGGAAGAGAGAGCCAAAGGGGGGGGGGGAGCCAAAGGGGGGGAGAGAGAGAGCCAAAGAGGAGAGAGAGCAAAAGAGGGGAGAGAGCCAAACAGGGGGGGGAGAGCCAAAGAGGGGGGAGGAGAGCCAAAGAGGGGGGGCAAAGAGGGGGGAGAGAGAGCAAAAGAAAGGAGGGAGAGTGCCAAGGAGGGGAGAGAGAGAGAGCAAAAGAGGGGAGAGAGAGAGCAAAAGAGGGGAGACAGAGAACAAAGGAGAGGGGGGAGAGAAAGCAAAAGAGAGGGGGGAGAGAAAGCAAAAGAGAGGGGGGAAGAGAGAGCAAAAGAGAGGGGGGAGAGAGCAAGGGGTTGGACCGCTGTACTGCAAAAAATGGCCCGTGCTTTAGTACTAGTATTTATATATTCAACACTAGGGTAAACAATGGCACTACAAATGGGCAATCTCTCAGGTTTATAACTATTTGTATTTGTAAGGTATGTTCAGTTTTAATCAACTTTAATGTCTGAGAGTGGTTCTAAGCATAATGTGAAATATAAAAATAGAGTATAAATTCTAAAGGAGAAGATAACTACTACTATTATGCACAACAGCACTCTGTGCCCTGACTAAGAAGGCAGGGTAAATATGAAAAGGAAAATAAATAAAATATAACTTTTATTAGGGTAATTTAATAAAAAATGGGTAAATAACAATAAAAACTAAGACTAAACAGCACATATAATGTATTCTCTGGAAATCACTTTTTTAAGGTATAAGCCTTTGTATCAGTATCTGTTAAATAGTTATCTAGAGAATGATTATTAAATCAAGGAGAGGTGGTCTACGTATAGTGACACTTCCGGTTATGAAACAGTTAACATACTAGGATGATTTAATAACTGTTGGGTTAGTGTTAAACGACACAAAATCCATGCAGAGGGAATAATTATACCAATGAATATGGGTATCCCTACAATTGCTAGGATGTAGTATTGGTCTGTATATTCACTGAGTAATACAAATCAGTATATGGAAAATGTAAATGCCAACATCTTAGGATGGCTATAAACTGAGATAAAATGTCAGTCTTAAGTCCAATTTTTAGTTTGCAAGAAGTGTGGATAAAATTATTAACAAACACAATTGCAGTTATCCTATGGGTTAGAATAGTGAGGAGTAAGTTGGGCACTGCTTGTCTCAGCTATAAATGTCCCAAATGTCTCCCGTGGGAGTGATTGCACTACTGAGGGTTGTATGAAGTGCCTAGATTAGAATTAGTTAGGGGTGCTATCAGAGCTGATGGGGGCTTTATTTTAAATGGAATAACAGCACAATGATTTTTTCTAAATATTAGATCATTGGAGCGGTCTAACTAATTCTAATCTAGGCACTTCATACAACCCTCGGTAGTGCAACCACTCCCACGGAAAGAATTTACTATCCAATTTCCATTACCTAGCTTTGGGACACCTATATTGGTCTCTACATTTTCCCAAACAGAGCATTTAATTCAATTTATCTCCATGTCCACATAGCGGTTTGGTTATATTAGGTTTATAGAGCTTTTCTAGACTTAACTCTCTATTGTAGCAATAGTGAATGTATGCATTGCTACTTATTTCTATAAACCTTATATGTGTTTTTGTCATTTTACATCAACAGTGGATATATGCAATATAATTTAACAGCTGAGTATAAATACATCCATGGATCTATTCAATCCTATCACATAGTAGATATTGAATGTTAAAGTGACAATCTAAATCATATATATTATAATACACATATCCAGTGTCTCACAGGAATAAAGCAATAGCGAATGTAAGCATTGCTAAATCCAGCTACCATCACTGCAACAAGCTCACACTGATACATTGAGGCCTACTTATCAAGTCGTCAACTGTGCTGCATTCAACGGCACCAATACGCTCACCTGACATCGCCTAACATCGCAGCCGCGGACCTGAATACACTCTCCATATTTATCTAGAAAGCTGTCAAAAAACCACCCACCAAGTACAGGGCGATGAGCAGCGGGCTGCTGTTAACTAACAGTCATCGATCTCGCCGCTATTCAGCTTTTTCACAGCTTTATTTGTATACTGTCACTAAACACTGCCACTATACTAAACTGTTTAACCCCAATCCCGCCACTCCCCAACACCGCCGCAACTCTAATAAACGTATTAACCCCGGACCCCGCTGCCACCTATATTATGTTCTTAACCGCTAATCTGCCGCCCCGATACCGCCGTCACCTACATTATACTTATTAACCCCTATTCTGCCGTCCCGACATTGCCGCCACCTAAATAAAAATTATTAACCCCTAATCTGCCGCCCCCTACACCGCCGCCACCTACATTATGTTCTTAACCCCTATCCCGCCGCTCCCGGAGCCCACCACAACTAAATAAAGTTATTAACCCCTAAACCACCAGCCCCCACATTGCCATAAACTAAATTAATCTATTAACCCCTAAACCTAACAACCCGCTAACTGTACATTAAATATTAACTCATCCCTATTTTATAATAAATTTAAACTTACCTTTAAAATTAAATTAAACTATATTAAACTATTAATTAATCTACCCTAACTGTTATACTAAATTACATTAAACTATATTAAACTAATCATTAATCTATCCTAACTGTTATACTAAATTATCTTAAACTAAAATCTACACTAAACAATTACTAAGTTACAAAAAACTAACAACTAAGTTACAAAAAATAACAAACGCTAAGTTACAAAAAAAATAAACACTAAGTTACACAAAATAAAAAATAAATTATCAAAGCTTTAAACTAATTACACCTAATCTAAGAGCCCTATGAAAATAACCCCCCCCCCCCCAAATAAAAAAAACCTAGCCTAAACTACACTACAAATAGCCCTAAAAGAAATCAGATCTTTTATCTGTAAATAATAAATACAAAGACCCCCCAACAGTAAAACCCACCACCCACACAACCAACCCCCCCAAATAAAAACCTAATCTAAAAAAACTAAGCTCCCCATGGATGGGCATTGCCCTTAAAAGGGCATTTAGCTCTATTGCAGCCCAAACCCCTAATCTAAAAATAAAACCCACCCAATAAACCCATGAAGATCCACTTACAGTTTTGAAGATCCGACATCCATCCGCCAAGAATCCGGTAGAAGTCTTCATCCAAGTGGCCAAAGTTCTATCAGCCAATCGGAATTAAGGTTGAAAAAATCCTATTGGTTGTTGCAATCAGCCAATAGGATTGAGCTTTCATCCTATTGGCTGATCCAATCAGATTGAGCTTGCATTATATTTGCTGATTGGAATAGCCAATAGAATGCAAGCTCAATCATATTGGCTGATTGGATCAGCCAATAGGATGAAAGCTCATTCCTATTGGCTGATTGCAACAGCCAATAGGATTTTTTAAACCTTAATTCCGATTGGTTGATAGAATTCTATCAGCCAATTGGAATCTAAGGGACGCCATCTTGGATCATTTAAAGGAACCTTCATTCGTCGGGTAGTCGTCGGAAGAAGAGGATGCTCCATGTCGGATGTCTGGAAGATGGACCCGCTCTGCGCCGGATGGATGAAGATAGAAGATGCCGTCTGGGAGAAGACTTCTGCGGGCTTGGATGAAGACTTCGGCCGCTTCGTTGAGGACTTCTGCCGGCATCTTGAAGTATGGATGTCGGATCTTCAAAACTGTAAGTGGATCTTCAGGGGGTAGTGTTAGGATTTTTAAAGGGTTTATTGGGTGGGTTTTATTTTTAGATTAGGGATTTGGGCTGCAATAGAGCTAAATGCCCTTTTAAGGGCAATACCCATCCAAATTCCCTTTTCAGGGCAATGGGGAGCTTAGGTTTTTTTAGATTAGGTTTTTATTTGGGGGGTTGGTTGTGTGGGTGGTGGGTTTTACTGTTGGGGGGTATTTGTTTTTTTTATTTATAGGTAAAAGAGTTGATTTCTTTGGGGCCCCGCAAAAGGCCCTTTTAAGTAGTAGTTTAGTTTAGGCTAGGGTTTTTTTATTTTGGGGGGGCTTTTTTATTTTCATAGGGCTCTTAGATTAGGTGTAATTAGTTTGAAGCTTTGATAATTTATTTTTTTGGTTATTTTTTGTAACTTAGTTGTTAGTTTTTTGTAACTTAGTAATTTTTTAGTGTAGATTTAAATTATTTGAGTAGGTTTAGGTGTTTAAATATATAGTATAGTTAATTTAATTTGTAGTTTAAGGTAATTTAGTATAACAGTTAGGATAGATTAATTATTAGTTTAATATAGTTTAATGTAATTTAGTATAACAGTTAGGGTAGATTAATTATTAGTGTAATATTGTTTAAGGTAAATTTAGTATAATAGTTAGGGTAGGTTAATTATTAGTTTAATATAGTTTAATATAGTTTAATTTAAATCTATAGGTAAGTTTAAATTTATTATAAGAAACGGATGAGTTAATATTTAATATAAAGTTAGCGGGTTGTTAGGTTTAGTGGTTAATAGGTTAATTTAGTTTATGGCTATATGGGGGGCTGGCAGTTTAGGGGTTAATAGGTTTAGTAAGTGGTAGTGATGTGGGAGGCCAGGGGTTTAGGGGTTAATACATTTATTTAGTTGCGGTGAGCTCCAGGAGCGGCAAGATAGGGGTTAATAACTTTATGTAGGTGGCGACGGTGTCAGGAGTGGCAGATTAGGGGTTAATAACTTTTATTTAGGTGGCAGTGGTGTAGGGGGTGCAGATTAGGGGTGTTTAGACTCGGGGTACATGTTAGGGTGTTAGGTGTAAACATAACTTTTATTTTCCCATAGGAATCAATGGGATATCGGGCAGCAGCGAACATGAGCTTTTGCTACTTTCAGACTCCCATTGATTCCTATGGCATCCATCACCTCCAGGGCGGCGGATTGAAAACCAGGTACGCTGGGCCGGAATAGTGGCGAGCGTACCTGGTAGAAATTTGTTAACTAGCAAAAGTAGTCAGATAGTGCCGAATTTGCATTTGGAACATCTGACGTAAGCATTGATCTGTGTCGGACTGAGACTGGCGGATCGTATGTTACGTCACAAATTTCTACTTTTGCCGGTCTGTAGGCTTTGATAACTAAGGGGAATCAAGCTCTCCACAATTACGCTGCGGAATTCCAGCATATTTGCGGTTGACGGCTTGATAAATAGGCCTCATTGTCTCATCCAAGATTACCTCAGGGTGAATAATTGTGCAACATATATTTATGTGTATCATATAATAGATTGTTAGTATTATAACAATCTCCTTATAATGAATCATTGACTTTAGCTATTATTCAATAGAGTGGATATTCCCTCAGAACATAATATACACAAGATTAAACTAACTATAAGCACAACCCATGGTTATATGAATATTATTATACCATTAATAGGGTAAACTGAAATTACATCTACTAGCCATTCGTCACTACACTGAAGAGTAATAGCGGATATTGACATTACTCAGATAATTTTTAATCTATATATGGTTTAAGTAAATTACAGCAATAGCAGGTGTTTGCATTGCTATCACTAACCCTATTTAATCAGATCGGCTGAACCCCGTACTGACCCTGTATGTTTTCTATCATATTTATGAATTAGTTGTCAGGGTTATAGCCTTAAAGTGAAGTTCAAGTCCGCCTCTATAGTTAACATTTTTTACATTTATTTTTTAAAATAGTATAATGTTCATTCATCATTTTTCATAATAGTAATCTTGTCTCTTTAAATTTCAATATATATTTACCTTCGGTATTGCTTCAATTGTCCGCCCGACATTTCTAACTTTTTGATTGACAGTTTTTCCTACACTCTTCACCTATCACTTTACTTACCCCGTGGCGTCCTGCCCCTTTTTTCGTTCGTCATCATTCACTATTGCGCATGCGTATTCAACGGTGTGTCATCCTAATCACAATGCTCGTTCACGCTTAGCGCATGCGTATTCGCCATGATAGCGGATTTAGATACATTGAATCAATTGGAAGTGCTCGCAATAGAAGAAAGGACTTGATCCGTCGATATTCAATACTAAAAGGTAAATAAGGTAAATAATAAAAAAATGACTTTTTGCACCAAAACCAGTTATTGCAATAGCGATAATAGAGAAAGATACGATTGCCCAATCAAGCGAATACAATATAACAATGTTCATGAATGAAATCAATGACGGACTGAAATTGTAAACACATGCGCAAATGAAGCCGTAATACGCATGCACATATCGAAGCGCTTGTTGTGCACGCGCTTTGTAGAGAGATTTCAGCTTACATACGTCATTGCAGCCAAATAAGGAAGTGGACCGGGGGAGGAGTAACAGTGAGAAAAAACAGTATACTTTATATTAAATTTTAACTTGTTGCTTACATTTTTTTGGAAAACAAACTTAGCGACTGTGCTATTGAGTTGTTAATGTTTAAAGGGGTGATGAGCAGAGAGGTAAAATTGAACTTCACTTTAACTATTCTAACTATACTCAGTATCTGATTTAATCATTTATTATTATCCCTTATCCCTCATAAATGTTAATTGGACTTAATACTGAACTTTTACCTCATATGTATCGGAAGTGTCACTTCCTAATTTTTAAATATTTAATTATACATGTACCATTTTCACATATATGTATCTGTTATATGTAACTATATATATATATATATATATATATATATATATATATATATATATATATATATATATATATATATAAATGTAATAATTAAAGTATTTTAAAGTGTTTCTGGATTTATTCATGCATCTTTGGCAATCTGTTGTAATCATGTAGCTAATGTTTTCTCTGTTGTTTCTATGATTCTAATAGAAAAGGCAAGCACCATTGCTAGATAAAAACAAAAAATGTATTCCATATCGTTTAATAAATCAATACAGGATAGCAGTATCTGGAAAAATTGGGTTAGGAAAGGAAAAGCATATAAAGGCTTATGCGTTTCAGCATAAAGCCGTAATCATAGCCTGATACTATGCTGACACCCTGCAGTTTAAAAAGCACTGACTAAAAGCTAATTGGGTATCTCAAAAAACCTCCTCCTTAACCCTTTCGCAATATGTGATCACTGTGTGAATGCAGACATGACAATGAATTTTATTTAACTATTTTCATAGGTATGAAGGTATTGATTTTCCCTGAACTATTATAGTATAAATTACCATTACCACTACAAAAGCAGTTCTATGTGAAAAACTCTCTCATGACTGAACTGTAAATGTAGGATATCTAAAGGATGAGATAAAATAGACATGTGTAACAACATCCTCACCGGTAAGGGAAATAAAGGATTGGAAAGTGGACTTTGTTATATATATATATATTTATCTTATGTGTCACTGTCCACATTTTAGGGTTTATATGTAGCAAATTGCATATAATTTACAAGCTCCTCCTTTTAGTTATAGGAAAAGAGACTTTGGGAAGTAAATTATCCCCTACACTACTGCGAACAGAAACCGATGGATCTTCCTCTTGGCTAACCAATCTAGGCATGTACCCATGCGGACACCACAAATGCAAACCTTGTGAACATTTAGTAAAAACTAAACAGTTTAACTCACATATCACAGGAGAAACTTTTAAGATAATGTCTTGCCTAAATTGCATGTCTACAGAGGTTATTTACCTATTATTTTGCAATACATGTGGATTGCAATATATAGGTCTCACCTCTAGAGACATAAAATCCAGAATAAGGGAACATCTGTCCACCATCAGTAGAGGCAAGTCAAACACCCCTTTGGTATGGCACTTTAAAGATAAGCACAAAAGTGACATTAGTATGTTACGTTGGTGTGCCATTGAGAAAATCAGAATACCCAAGAGAGGCGGTGATGTTAACAAAATGCTAGCCAAGAGAGAGGCCTTCTGGATGTTTAGACTAGAAACTAGACATCCAGACGGAATGAACTCAAGATATGATTTGATAAACTATTGGGAATAGTTTTGATATATGGTCTCCCGATTCTTTTATCAAATTTACTCAAAACAGAAATCCACAACAGGGCTCTTCACATTATAATTTCCTTAAATATTTAGATTGTAACTACTGGTCCTTGGGCTAGCTGTCCCGAACTTGTCATTTATATACATGTTTTTAATTCCATCCCAGTGACAAAACATGTTGTTTGCAAATGTTAGTGCCTGTCATGGTGATTCTATCTCACTTGTTTGTAATAGTAGGCATAGGATAAAAAATATCCAGACCTGACTCTCCTTGGTTAGATACAGGGGAGATTTTTTGACCCCACACATTAGGTGGGATTCCATGGATATAGTGGAAATTAAATTATTCTCTTTTTCTATAACTAAAAGGAGGAGCTTGTAAATTATATGCAATATGCTACATATAAACCCTAAAATGTGGACAGTGACACATAAGATATATATATATATATATATATATATATATATATATATATATATATATATATATATATATATATATATATATATATATATATATATAAATATAAATATAACAAAGTCCACTTTCCAATCCTTTATTTCCCTTACTGGTGAGGATGTTGTTACACAGGTCTATTTTATCTCATCCTTTAGAAATCCTACATTTACAGTTCAGTCATGAGAGAGTTTTTCACATAGAACTGCTTTTGTAGTGGTAATGGTAATTTATACTATAATAGTTCAGGGAAAATCAATACCTTCACACCTATGAAAATAGTTAAATAAAATTCATTGTCATGTCTGCATTCACACAGTGATCACATATTGCGAAAGGGTTAAGGAGGAGGTTTTTTGAGATACCCAATTAGCTTTTAGTCAGTGCTTTTTAAACTGCAGGGTGTCAGCATAGTATCAGGCTATGATTACGGCTTTATGCTGAAACGCGTAAGCCTTTATATGCTTTTCCTTTCCTAACCCAATTTTTCCAGATACTGCTGTCCTGTATTGATTTATTTGTAAACGATATGGAAGACATTTTTTGTTTTTATCTAGCAATGGTGCTTGCCTTTTCTATTTTTGTCCTTTGCCGGTTACTTTGCACTACGCTAGAATAGAGTTTGACTCAGCAAAAGAAAGCCTTTCACTGATTGGACGGAGAGCGCACACACCCCCAGCACTAACGTGATGGAACCTGGCGCGGGAGATCCAGATGGAGGAAGTTTCCTGGGGCGAGCGGCAGTGAGAGGAGGGGGACCTGGTTCCTGTGATACTCCAATTAGACCCTCATATCACCACCCAAAAAGAGGAATAGAGATCCGCTAAAGGATCTACACCGGACAGAGAGGTATGTGAGTTGGGCCCGCCGAGGCATTTAACTACACCTCTCAAGAACACCATACCTGACATGTTTATACAGTGTAACCTACCTGGTTGGGACTAATACACACAGGGCTAGTGCTCCTAGGATACGCCTATATATCCAATCAGAACTGTGGACTGAGTTAATTGTGATTTTTTTGTTTCATAATCACGCAGTATACCCCTAAGTTCATTTTCCCACTGTTTCTATGATTCTAAACATAGAAAAAAATTCTCTATGAAGTGATCCATCTAGCTACAGCCACAATTTTATATACACAGCAAATCTCAGATGATTATAGAAGTGAAAGGTGTTGATCTCCATAATGCTTTGACATGGTATTTAGAAATCACTCTTGTACCAGTAGCATGTCCTGCATGCTAATCCAGAATCGAGGCTACATATGAAATGAAAGTAGAAAACCAAAAAAGGTTAGTTCCAAAGTTAAATTTGATTTGAATTTGATATTTGATTTAACTTTAAGGGAGTAGATAGAGATCAGTCCAAAAAGCACTCAATAACTGTATAATAAATAAAAGTATTATTACAAATAATAATAATAATGAGAAGAAGGAGTATAAAATGATTGCACACGTACAGTGTGTGCAACATATTTTTTTTCTGTAAAGGTCTGTTTGTCATAAAGTATGCATGTACATAATCACTGAAATAATGTTTGCATTTTTATTACTTTAAGTGAAAATACAAATTAAAAAATGCATGTTTTCATAAAAAATTACTCTGCTCTCATTGATATCAAACAATTGAAAAAAAAACCCTCTGGTTTATAAAAAATAAATAAAGAAATCTTTTATTAATATATGTGGGGCAAAATTATTGGAACCCTTTTAGTCAATACTTTGTGCTACCTCCCTTTGCCAAGATAGCAGCTCTGCATCCTCTCCTATAATGCCTGATAAGGTTGGAAAATACATGGCAAAGGATCTGAGACCATTCCTCCATACAGAATCTCTCCAGATCCATCAAAATTCTCCTCTTCAGTTCACCCAACAGGTTTTCTATGTGGTTCAATTCAGGTGACTGGGATGTCCATGGCAGGACCTTGATTTTGTGGTCAGTAAACCATTTTTATGTTGATTTTGATGTATGTTTTGGATTATTGTCTTGCTAGAATATACAACAATGGCAAATGTTAAGCTTTCTGGCAGAGGCAGCCAGGAGTCAATGATGCCATGTATCCAAAATATCCAGATCCTCTAACAGAAAAACTGCCCCAAAACATTTAAAAGTCATCACAATATGTACCCATGGGCATGAGGTACTTATCCATATGGCTACCTCTGTGTGTGCGCCAAACCCACCTCTGGTATTTATTGCAAAAAAGCTCTATTTTGGTTTCATCTGACCATGGAACCTGATCCCATTTGAAGTTATAATAGTGTCTGACAAACTGAAGATGCTTGAGTTTGTTTTTAGATGAGAGTAGAGGATTTTTTCTTGAAAACCTTCTAAACAACTTGTGGTGATGTAGGTGACGTTAGATTGTAGTTTTGGAGACTTTCTGACCCTGAAATGCAACTAACTTCTGCAATTCTCCAGCTGTGATACTTGGAGATATTTTGGCAACTCAACTCATCCTCTTCCCAGTTTTATAGCTACAGATCTTCTTAAATATTGATTCATCCTCTTCCAAGTTGATTCATAACATATCCAATTGACTGGGGCTTCTTAATTATTGCCCTGATGGTGTAATTTGGCATTTTAAATGCTTTTGCTGTTTTCTTATAGCCACTTCAATTTTGTGAAGCTCAACAACCTTTTGCCGCTCATCACAGCTACATTCCTTGGTCTAACTCATTGTGATGAATGAATGAATGAAGATAATTTGGCTTATGTTTTATCTCATATTTATACCACATGTGAAAAAGGCAGTCATGGTTAATTCATTTCCTGTTCCTTGTCACCCTAGTGTACTAAAAAAAATTAAAATATTAATGGGAATATACTTAAAATATATTTCTCTCATATGAATTCATAGGCATGCCATTAATTGTGCCACACATATATTTAACAAAGTTTTTTTTTTTTTATAAACCTGTGTTGTGTTTGCAATTGTTTGATATCCAGGAGAGAAGAGTTTTTGTGTGTATTTTTTTTAACAAAAGCTCAAAAGGTTAAACAATAAATATAATTTTTGACAGCATTCTTTGCTAATATTTACCAAAGGTGCCAATATTTGTGGAGGACACTATATATATATATTAAAAGAAAAACATGAAAAAAAGGATCTTTTATATCACCAACTAATTGTTTCAAAAGCTAAAATAGAAATAGGAGCTTACAGAATGAGTTAGCAAATTTGTTAAAGAGTATATATATATATATATATATATATATATATATATATATATATATATATATATATATACATACATACATACATACAAGTGGCCCTCGGTTTACGCTGGTTCAATTTGCGCCATTTCAGAATAACAACCTTTTTTCAGTCATGTGACTGCTATTGAAAAGCTTTGGAAAGCAGTACACTAATTAAAATAGCCAGTAGGTGGAGCTGTCAGCTTGTTTTGCAGCAAAGTTATGAAACTTAACAGACTGAAATTGATCTGTGTACACAGAGCAGACATTAGCTATAGAGCAACAAGATTTAACAGCCACCTCCCTATTATCTTTCTGTCCAGCTGCTTGAGGTGAGGGTGCCTAACTGCTTATTAATTACTGCAGATTGAAATGCATAGATTAGGTGCAGACATAATATTATCTAACATGCTAACAATGCAGAGAACTGATTGCTGACAAACGCAAGTAAAAAAACGTTTTTGTTCATTAAACTTAGTTTGATGATGATACAATCTATATTATTAGGTTTATAATGCTGTTTAGCATTTAAAGTCTTCATTTCAAAGCTTTAAAAATAATGTATTAGGTGTTACTTATGATCATTTTGAGAGTGGCCTAGAACCTAACTCCCTCACTTCCCATTGACTTGCATTATAAATTGGGTTTCAATTTACAACAGTCTCAATTTACAACCATTCCTCCTGGAACCTGACCCCGGCATAAACTGAGGGCTACACATATATATATATATATATATATATATATATATATATATACACACATATATATATATATATATATATATATATATATATATATATATATATATATATATATATATATTCTCATACACATATATACACATACATATTGAAATAAAGAACTTATTTTAATACCTGCTAGACTTAAAAATATGAACATCCAATATTGCGTGTGCATTCACGTATTTCCCAATAGAAGTCAATGGAGAAAAAAAAGTGGGAAAAAATTTACACCCACTCTAGTTTTTTTGCAAATTGCACTAACCCGAAATGAAAATATGAATATTTAATATTCCAATGTTCTTAATGTAACGGAATATGTTCTATTTATTCATAAATAGATATTTCTATATATTTATCTGATGTTTTTTGCACAAATATATATTTATTTGGTGGCTTTTTTTTTTTCTAACACCCGAAATCTCATATCTCTGAGCCCTTATAAAAAAATTATGCAATTTTTTTTTAAAATAATTTTTATTAGATGGTGTTATTATGAGTGTAACTGTACTTTGTACTGCTGTTGATGTGTATTGTACAACTTTTTAGTTTCAGAAAACAGTTAACCACTAGGGATGGGCGAATGTTTCGCAACATTCAAAAAACGGCACAAATTTTAACAGATTCGTTCGTTCGAATCGAATTTCGAATGTTTACATAACATTCTAACATTCGATTTTCGAATGTTCAGTTTCGAATTTTACGATTACATTCGAAAATATTCTTTTTGAAAAATTCGAATTTAGATTGTAATAGTATTTCTAATGCTTTTTCTTTAAATGTAATATTCGAATTATGCAATATTCGAATTCGAAAAATTCCAATTTAGATTGTAATAGTATTTCTAATGCTTTTTCTTTAAATGTAATATTCGAATTATGCAATTCGTGTATTCAAATTCAAAAAATTCGAATTTAGATTGAAATAATATTTCTAATGCTTTTTCTTTAAATGTAATATTCGAATTATGCAATATTCGAATTCTAAAAATTCGAATTTAGATTGTAATAGTATTTCTAATGCTTTTTCTTTAAATGTAATATTCAAATTATGCAATACGTGTATTCAAATTCGAAAAATTCGAATTTAGATTGTAATAGTATTTCTAATGCTTTTTCTTTAAATGTAATATTCAAATTATGCAATATTCGAATTGGAAAAATTCGAATTTATATTCGAATTTGAAGAATTCGAATTTATATGTTTGTAATACTATTTCTAATGCTTTCTTTAAATGTAATATTCAAATTATGCAATATTCTATATGGAAACATTCGAAATTATATATTTGTATCTATTATGTATTAATTTACTAGATTCCCGCCCTACCACATGAACTATTGAACTTCTGAATAGTATTTGTTAAATAGAATGTTAAATTCGAAATTTCGAATGTGGACATTCGATATAATTATAAACATTCGAATTCGAAAGTGACATTCGAAAACTGTAAATAACATTAGATTTTCAAATTTTTAACAATATTCGTTCTTATCGACATTCGAATTTAGAATTTGAATTTCGGTAATAACATTCGTTCTACATTCGAAATTTTAACCACAGCTCTGAGATCGCGTAAGAATTTGCTCAACTTGTAATTTCAGCAAAATTAAAACTGCTTGTGAAAACATATTGATTGCGGAAAATCAATCTATTTTATTAGGTTTATAATGCTGTTTCACATTTAAAGTCTTCATTTCAAAGCTTTCAAAATAATGTATTAGGTGTTACTTATAACAATTTTGAGAGGGGCCTGGAACCTAACTCCCTCACTTCCCATTGACTTACATTAAAAACTGGGTTTCAATTTACAACGGTTTTGATTTACAACCATTCCTTCTGGAACTTAACCCCAGCTTAAACTGAGGGCTACCTGTACTTTTATTCTCTGCTGTGACTATACATTAGTGATTTACAATTAAATTCTATAATTATGTTTCTGTGTTTGTTATATGTGAATTAATGTACATTTAAAAAAATAAATAAATAATAATATTAACTAACAAACATTTTTTAATCTTTTAAGAAATGTTACCTTTGCTATGGATGAGAAGGAGGAAGAAAAATTATTATTTAACCATAGCTAACCTAGAACATTTATGAAATAACATATAAAATGTAACAATTTTTTGAGCAAGAAAATAGCAACCTAACTGCATCCTTTACAAAGCAATAATAGTTTTTTTTTATATAAGTTTCTTTTTATCTTGTTAATAAAATTTTACTACAATTTGTTCTCATTATGGACATAAAATATTTATTAAGTTTGTGTATTATTAAACTTCTTATATGGATTCATGAGTCCTATGTGAATCTTGATCTGTATGAGAGAAAAAATACAGAAATTATTAGATAAAAAAGCTTAATTTACAAAAATAGAAAAAGATTATAGTCCCTATCTATTTAGTCCCTTGGGATACATACTATCTAATTTATGAATCCATATTACTTCTCTTTGTTTTAATTCTTAATTCTATCATTGCCCCTTCTCTGTATGGGTATATGTTCCAATACTTGGAATCTTAATTGACTAACATCATGCTTTTTTCTTTGAAATGAGATGAGACTGGTAAATCTTGGACAACTTTTCTTATAGTATATTTGTGCTGTTTGAGTCTGTCTTTTATTTTTTGACTGGTCTCTCCTACGTAGATTAGTCCACATGGACATTTTAATGAATAAACAACATGATCTGACTGGCAAGTGTACAATCCAGTAATGTTATATCTTTTCCCTGTGTAGGGATGTACTACTTTGTCTCCTCTTATAACACTATTACAGTGTGAACAATTATAACAAGGAAAAGTTCCTTTTTTGCTAGAGGTTAATAATAATGTATGTTTAATACTTCCTATGTCAGTTTTAACTAAACTATCATGTAAATTTCTAGGTCTTTTATAAGAAAGTAATGGCAAATTTTGAAATTTGCAGTGTTTTTTGATAATACCTGTGATTTGTTTGCTATTGACATTGTAAGTGCTTATAAAGGGAATCCTATTTGTTTGAACAATTTTCTTTTTTTTTTCTTTTTTTTAATTAGCAATTCTTTTCTATCAATTTGATTAACTTTATTCAGTTCATTGTCTAGCACTTGTTTTGGATAACCTGTTTGGGTGAATTTATTACTCATTTCCTGTAATTTTGTTTTACAAGAGCTTATATCACTTACAATTCGTTTAACCCTTATATATTGTGATTTAGGTAAAGATTCACAGTACTTTCTGGATGGCAGCTATTATAGGATAACAAGGTATTTCTTTGACAAAAATGTCTGTTTTGAACATACCTTCTTCTATATAAACCATAACATCCAGAAAGTTAATATGTTTATCATTACATTGCATGGTAAACTCAATATTCTCAGTTTTATTATTTAGTTGAGAAAGAAATTGACTCAGGGTTTCATTATTTCCAGACCATATCATAAAGACATCATCTATATAGTGCCACCATACGCTAGCAAACCTTTTAAACAATTCATTGGGATATACATATCTCTGTTCGTATACACCCATGTATAGGCCTGCATATGGTGGCACCATATTGGCACCCATTGCGGTACCTCTCTTTTGTCTATAAAAGACATCACCAAATTAAAAGTAATTGTTGTTTAAACCAGAAATTGTTTAAGACAAAGCGCTGGAGAGTATTGAATTGGCCAGCAATGAGTTCAGATCTCAATCCCACAGAGCACCTGTGGAGAGATCTCAAAACAGCAGTTGGGAAAAGGAACCCTTACAATCTGAGAGACCTGGAGTGGTTGGCAAAAGAAGAATGGTCCAAAATTCCAGTAGAGAGATGTAAGAAACTCATTGATGGTTATAGGAAGTGATTGATTTCAGTTATTTTGTTCCAAGGGGTGTGCTACCAAATAATTAATTGAGAGTACCAATAATTTTGTCCAGTCTATTTTTGAAGTTTTGCATAGAATGTGTCCGATTTGGCTTTTTTTTCTCCCCTTTTTTGTGTCATACCAAAACAAATAAAATAAATAAACATGAAAATGCCTAAACATTTGTAATTACAACAATTTTCTGGACAAAGTGGTGCATATTTTTGGCCATGCGTGTATATATAAAAGAAAAAGATTGAAATAAAGAACTTTTTTGAATATCCAAGAGCTAGATTACAAGTGGAATGCAAAATATTGTTTTCGCCAAAGCAATATTTGCAATCCACTGAGTAATACTAGCGCTCACACATGCATTTGCATTACATGGATGCTTTGCACTCATGAGACCATGCTTCCATAGGCTCCAATGAGAGCCTCATTTTCTTGCCGTCAGATTTGGCATGAGAACTAGCGCAGCAAAGGGGGTAAGTCGCACAGCGATTACCAGCACATTGTAAATATATATGTATCTGAATATATACGTATAAATATATATGTGTATATATACATATTAATACAGAAATATATATGTATATGAGCATATACATATATATTTAGAGGGAACACACAGTTCCCATCGACAGCGATATAAAGGCACTTTTCAGTGACATTTTGTAGGGAAGTGTTTTTTTTCTACCATGCTCTTCTGCAGCTCCTAGCGCTCCTGCCAGGAACTGTCGATGACATCATTAGCTTCATAATTGATTATGTCACATGAGGTTTACTGCTTCACCAGGAGCTGTAGAAGACATCCACATATGCTTCACCAGTCACGTCCTGTCCATTTCTACATTTTTCATTGCTAGGCCACACACAAAACTGGCCTTAGAAGGAACACTGACAGCAACCCTAGGTAATTACTTTGGCTTTCTGTGGGCATCGTAAGTGAGGTGCAGCCATTTTCCTCTAAACATATTGGGTAAGAAGTCAACGTCTTTAACCCATCACTCTTAGTGAGACTTCCCCAGGGCCATAATACAAATGTAAACAGAAAGAGCAGTGCTCTATTAGGAACAAAACAAACTGCTCAGTAACTTTTTCTATGGTGAGTTATCACCTAGGAGCAGCCAGCCCAATTTTGCTTTTCACAGAGGATAACTTTCCTGAAGTATTTCAGTCTGACACAGCCTAGCAAGGTCAGCCCAGCCTCAAAATACCAGGCAATTTTCCTCTTAGCAAGGAATATGGCAACCCCATATGATCATTTTAGCCTTGCAGTGGGCCTCTTTAGAGAGGTGCAGTCTAGTTACTCTAAGCACATTGGGCAAGGAATACACTACTGGGTTCCACTATCACACTTAGGGAGACTTCCCCAGGGTCATAATACAAATGCATACAGAAAGAGAAGTGCTCTACTAGGGACATGTATTTTTGTTAATGTTGTTTTAGTAAAAACATTTAAAAAACAAACAAACATTTTTTTAATATTAATATACATTTTACAATATCTTGAGATTCTTCCCTATATACTTTTGGCACTTTTAATGTAAATTTTGAAACATCTTTGTACTGGGGAAAAGGAACAGAAATTATTTTGGAAGATGTATTTTAATTTGAATTTAATTTTTTATTTGTATTTCTTTATTTAGCCAGAGCGTTAGATAATTGCATTACATAATATTTGCCTGGGTGTTTTTTGTTTCTAGTTTTTTATTAAAGGTATCTGTGTCAGAAATGCTAAGGTTACATTTGTTGGTTTGCGTGATAAAGTATGTAAACTTATCAGTAGTGAAAGAGTTACTGTTAATATCAGATGTAATTCAAAGCAGAGTGAATAATAATTCTTGAATTCATCTCATATAATTGTTGAACACACCAATGGACAATGTAACAGATAGGCAATTAAAAGCCATTTAGCAATGACAGTGGCAAATATATGGCTTTAAATTATTATGCAGTTGTTACAGCACCTGATTTATTTTCAGTCTCAGACAGTAAAATGGCAGGACCCCAACTGTAGCTGCTTCCTTTACGTGTTTATTGTTTTCTATTTACTTTAGATTTTGTCCCCAGAAACAAATGGTTAAGGGCTAGATTACAAGTGGAGCACTAATTTGTAGGAGCGCAATAAGTAACCAGCCATTACTAGTGACTGGTTATTGCTACCACAAGCTCACGGTAGCAATTAGAGCTCTGAAAATTAACCAGAGATCAGATGTCTGGTTCATTTTCAAAATGTAGCTCAATTGCCCCCAAAATACATTGTAGTGCAGTTCTTAATAAAATAAAAAAAAAAGTAGTTATGATGGGTTAAAGTTGGCGGGTGTGGGGTGTTAGACAATAAAACGTCACTGAAAAGTGCCCTTTATATTGAGGTCTATGTGGACTCTCCACAAATATATATGTATCTTCTCATATACATATACTGTATATATTTATGTTTTAATATACGTATATGCACATTTTAAAAAGAATGTATTTATTTATATACATATATATATTTAACTTTATTGCCCATCGCTGCACAACTTACCCCCTTTGTTGCTTTAGTTTCTCATGCCATGTCTCACAGCAGGAGAACGAGGCTCCCATTAGAGCCTATGGAAGCACGTGTTGTGATCGCAAAGCTCCCATGCAATGCAAACGTGAGGTTGTGTTCAAATTGCACCTAAGTTGTAATATCAGTGCACATTTGCATGCTCTGGTATTACTACGTGGAGCGCAAATATCGCTTTTGCGGAAACAATATTTTCCTCTCCACTACTAATCTAGCCCTAACTGTTTAACCTTAAAATCCTGACTTGAAACAAAATACTGTTTATTTGTTTCCTGGCAAATTGGTTATTAGATTAGTGAATAACTGTAGACTGACTAGAATTATATTTTTTTATAACATTATTTTTTTAAGTATCTAGTCTTGAATTTTCATTAGCTTTACATATTTTTGTTTTATAAGGTTTTACATGTTTTTATATAAAGATGAATACTTTATTTCTTTAATATATACTATTTCTGATCTTTTCAAAATATAATTGATGTTTATTTGCGACTTTGCCTAGTAGAACAAGCCAAAAGCTTGAGTCCATAAATGGCAGAATATGACAAGCCAATAGTAGATAATGTAAAGTATATGCAAATTATTGTTTTTTTAAGCTTCATTTAAAAACTTCCATTGCATAGTTTGGGTTGCAGAAAACAAAAAATTACAGTTACTGTAAACTGCCAAATCGCAGCTGTTTTAACAAATCCAAGAAAAAAATCCAGGACAATAGTCACAGGAAAAGTCAAAACTTTGGATAGGAAAAAAATCACATAAAAAAGTCATATTTTATTCAAATACATTAGACAAACAACTAAGCAATTTTGGAACATGTATTAACTGACAATACATGATTTGTTTACATAATAACAACATAATTTACAGATGAGCGCATTACACAAATATGAAAAATGAGAAGATTTATTCAGTTTATTAAGCAAGTAATGAAGCAAAATAACATGGCATAAAGATTGAAGGCACCTTACATAATATTGCACCATTGCATGTATATTAATTGTTTTTAGTGTTGATGATTAAGACAAATATTCCAACTTACAGCACAAGGAAACTCAGTCACAGTCTTGTGGCCTTGCCATCAAGCAACACACGTTATGCAGGCATTCTTATAGCTGCACATAGCTTCAATGAACTTACATTTGAGGTGGGTTGCCAACAGCATTCTGTTGAACAATGGTGCTCACTGTCGCTCATCATGCTGAAACTATGCAATGACACACCAAATTCAGGGGTGATAGTGACCAACGAGGTTAAAGAATTTATTTTTTCACCCTTCACAGATGATGGTATGAGCACTGTTGTTCATGGTGGCATCATGCAAATTCCATATGTGAGGGGCAAACATAGGTGGCACATGCACACTCTCAAAGGCATTGCGGAATAAGTAGATATGACGACTTGCTACTGAATTAGTTGAAATGTGCCACTAACAAAAATATGATAAAAATATATGAGCAAATCCTCGGCTTCAGGTGTATTGTCAGTTAATACATGTTTCAAAATTGCTTAATTGTTAAATAAAATATGAATTTTTTCTGTGACTTTTTTCTTAGCCAAAGTTGTGACTTTTTTACTAGCCAAAGTTGTAAATTACTTCTGTGAATTTTTTTCCTGTGACTTTTTTTCTGTTTACTGTTTTATCAGGTAGAAATGATTTATTATTATTATTATCAGTTATTTGTAGAGCGCCAACAGATTCTGCAGTGCTATAAACATAGGCGGAATACAAGAAAACATTTATAGGGATCAAACAGGTAGAGGGCCCTGTCAAGAGTCACACTGGTATAGTCAGCTCTAAAGAAGATGATCTGCAAACAGCTGTGGTCTTAGGCTTACATGCTAAGGAGGGTTCAAGGGGATAGCAATGGAGGAGAGGAATTGGTATAAAGAAAGGTTAGTGTAGGTTGTATGAACTAGGGGAGAGTCTTGTGGAGCAGGGCAGAGAGTTCCACAAGATGGGAGCCAGTCTGGAGAAGTCCTGTAAATGGGAGTGTGAGGAGCTAACAAGAGAGGAGGAGAGTAGAAGGTCATGAGCAGAGCGAAGGGGACGGGAGGAAGAATATCTGGAGACAAGGTCTAAGTTTTAGGGGGGAGCAGTGCAGTTGAGGGCTTTGTATGTCAGAGTGAGAATTTTGTGTTTAATCCTGGAGGCAAGAGGAAGCCAGTGAAGGGATTGGCAGAGAGGTGCAGCAGATGAAGAGCGATGTGTAAGGAAGATGAGCCTGGCAGAGGCATTCATTATGGATTGTAAAGGAGCTAGGCGGCAGCTGGGGAGACCAGAGAGGACAGAGTTGCAGTAATTGAGGCGGGAAAGGATGAGAGATACACTAAAGGTACGGTTTGACAGGTAGGAAGAGAACCGCAAGAGGAATGTGTCACAAATGCTGAAGGATTGGAGGGTTTGGAGCAAAAGAGGGTGGTCAACAGTATCAAAGGCTGCGGACAGATCAAGGAGGATAAGCAGAGAGAAGTGGCCTTTTGATTTTGCTTTAAGTAGCTCATTGATAACCTTAACAATTGCTGTCTCTGTGGAGTGATGGGGATGAAATCCAGATTGCCGTTGGTCAAGGAGAGAGTTTAATGTAAGGAACAGGGAAAGGCAAACATATACTAGTTTTTCAAGATGCTTTGAGGCAAGAGGGAGTAGGGAAATAGGGCGGTAGTTGGATGGGGAGGTTGAATCAAGAGAAGGTTTTTTGAGGATAGGTGTGACCAGTGCATGTTTCAAAGATGAGGGAAATATACCGGTGCTGATGTTGAGGTTAAAAATGTGTGTGAGTATACGGGTAAGGTTAGAAGAGAGGGAGGAGAGTAGCTGTGAGGGGATAGGGTCAAGGGGACAGGTTGTGAGGTGAAAGCACAGTAGAAGTTCAGAAAGTTCATCCTCAGTAACAGGGGAGAAAGAGCTACATTTATGGCTATGTGGGTTGTGGTTGATTGCAGGCTTTTGATGCGGTGAGAGAATGGAAGTATGTTGAGAGCTAATTTAGTTTCTGATGGAGTCGATTTTGTTATTGAAGTGGCTGGCAAAGTCTTGAGCTGACAGAGAATTTGTATTAGGAAGTGGAGGTGGGGGTGGGCGGAGAAGAGTATTAAAAGTGTAGAACAGAGTTTTTGGGTTTTAAGAAAGAGTAGAGTTAAGAGTAGAGAAGTAATGTTGCTTATAGAGATTAAGGGCAGAATAGTAGGAGTTCAAAATGAACTTATAATGAAGAAAATCAGCTGAACTCCGAGATTTTCTCCAGTGCCGCTCAGCAGTATGGGAACATCTGCGAATGATAACAATTATTTGAAATATAAACTCGGCCATAGTACACTGAAAAAAACTGTTGTAAGAGACATTATAGGGGATTTTAGAAATCATAATGAAATGTTATGTATATGTTTAACTATGAATAATATAGGTAGCAAGGTCCAAAGAAAAGAAATATGTTGTGATTTAGCAGAGGATAAGTAGAATAATCTGTCCAGGAACTTGTGATTGGAGATGTATTGCCTGCTGAAATCTCACTGCCAATGATATTATTATTATTTTATTATTATTATACTTTATCTATAATGTGCCAACATAATTCCACAGAGCTATCCATGGATACAATTCATTTAAATAAAACAATTATATAAAACTTGTAGGAGACAAGACAAAAATTTACAAACAGTGCCCTATTCCCATGGGAAATTACATTCTAGAAGAGTAGGAGTTTGAAAAACAGGAGATGAGGACTGAAAGATTGAGAAAAATGTTAATTAAAAGTTAGATGAGGGAAATGTCGTTAGGTAAGTGAAATTAAAATATCTCCCATCAACAATATCATAACATACAATTTTAACATACAATTTTACCAGTAACACTTATCTGAAGAATAAGTAACTGGCTTTAAGGTCATATGGCTAAGGAAAGATTGGCCTCCTGTATCAACTTGACATATTGCTGTGTCAGTAAAATTGTAGCATCCATATTGGGGTTTTTGTTTTACAAATCTTTAAGTAATGACATGTCATGATTTTGGCCTCTTTATCAAGGTGGAGACCTATGGCAGGGTTAGCAGGGAAATGGGCAGATTGCATATCAATAGACTGTAGACTGAAATATATACAACAGTCCTGTTTATTAGGAGAAGGTTATACAGGCAAATAGCAAGTAATGTCCAGACATAGTTTATACTGGGAAACAGGTAAAAAGTAAGAGTTAACAGAAGAAAACTGTACAAACCAATATAACTGATGTTGATGTGCAAATTCAGACAGACAAGAGCCAAGTACTAAAAGGCCCACTTCAGGTCTAAGGACTGTAGTGCACATTTCTGGGCTAAACAAATGAAATGCCACTCCTGGGCAAAGCACAGGTCATGCCAGCTTCTGTGTTAGAGTAAAGGCCATTCCTTGGCAAAGTAAGGGGAATGCCAGCTTCTGGGCTAATCAAAGAAAGAGAATATGCTGAGTACAAGCTGCAAGCCGTAGCAAAGTCAGTGCTTGAGACAAGGTAAACACATAGGCACAGCAGGCAATACGGTACTAGACCTGGAAAACTGCAACAATGAAAGTTCAAGCAGTAGTGCTAACTGTGCCAAATGTAGAGACAAGATCAGGACAGTCCAAGCAGAGGCGTAACTAGAAACCACAGGGCCCAGGTGCAAGAATCTAAGAAGGGTCTCCCCACCCCCCAAAAAAAGAAAGCGAATTTGATACATATCTTTTTTTTTTTAACATTTTACACACAAAAAAAAATGTGAATCAGATTACATGTCTGCAAAAGGAGGTACCCTGTGCCCACAGTCTGTGAGATGGTCTGACCCCCTATTACTGTATATAGTGACACTGTTTAACTCACCAGTACTGTATATAGTGAGTCAGTGACACAGTCTGTAATCTGCCGGTGAGATGGCTGGCCTGACCCTACCTGCCCCAGTACTTTATAAAGTGACCACAGTAGTCTGTGACATAGTCCAGCCCCCCATACTGTATATAGTGGTACTGTATAGTGACACTGTTTACCCCTTCCCCCCATGCTGTAGTATCAAGGTCTGTAATTTGCTGGTTCCACATACATACACACACACATACATACATAAATACACACACAGTCACATACATACACACACACACACACACATACATGCATAAATACACACACAGTCACATACATACACACACACACACATACATGCATAAATACACACAGTACCATACATACACACACACACATACACACATACATACATAAATACACACACAGTTCCATACATACACACACACACACACACATACATGCATAAATACACACACAGTCCCATACATACATACACACACACACACACATAAACATCAATGGGTAAAACAGAAAGACTAACCCCTGTAGTCAGAGACACTAGTGACGCATCATGTCACACTCACATGATATCAGTGCAGGCAGTGGAAGGTCAACTTTTTTCATATTTTTTTTTTTAAAGCTGGGCCCCCACCGACCTCTGCACTCCCTGTAGTTTTGCCCCTGAGTCCAAACATAGGCAAGGTTCTCCAGCAGGAAGTCCAAAAACAAACAGGAACAGTATAAACTTAAATGCCAAAGAAAAGAGTGAAGGCATTGGTTGCTCAATATGTAGTCAGAGAGCACTTCACTGATTGGGAAGCATCCAGGGAGGGTGGAGCTGAGAGGCACCCTTACTGCTGAAAGTATTCCTGCATAAACGCCTGCAAGTAAACATCCTCCAGTGGCACAGACAGAGGAAGGGTGTCACCAGCAGTGTCCCTGCTGTGTGGTTTGCATTTTAGTATGAACAGAGCTTATAGGATCCTTACATGACATAAATGTACTTTATAGACACTGGAGATAAATCAATTAAAATCCTCTCAAATCTCTACAGTCTTTAAAGCATCTCTGGTTTACATTTTTTTTGTTTTATTTTATGCTGCTGATTCACTAAATGTCACGTATTTCTTAATTTGTAAGGGATTTAGCTATACAGAAGACCAGAGGAACTGTTGAGGCAAGATAGGTAGGTAAAATTACCAAAGTGTTTTTAGAGAGTTTAGAGGGTAAGAAATGTGAGCTAAGGAAATTGTGTGATTAATTGTACATTTTATGTAGGATGTTAAATGCCTTACTCTGCCAATCACAGAGCTTGGGATGGGACAGAAGAACAGTCTAACAACCAACACAGGAATGAACTAGCTAATTTTTTTAAAAGATTACAAGTTAGGTTACAAGTGGAGCGCTAATTTATCCCGCACCTGTAAACGGGCAAATGTGCCAGTTAACAGGCGCACAATAAATAAAAAGCCATTACAAGTGGCTGGTTATCACTACTACAAGCTCGAAGTAGCAATTAGAGCTTAAAAAATTAACCAGAGGTCAGACCTCTTGTTCATTTTAAAAATGTCCCCCAATTGCCCCCAAAATTTAGTGTATTAAAAAATAAAAAACATACGGCTAGATTACGAGTTTTTGTCGGAAATCGTGTGCGGTGCTAACGAGCCTTTTTTTCTCACCGCTCACTTAAGACAACGCTGGTATTATGAGTTTTCTGCAAGCCGGCGTTAGCCTCAGAAAAGTGAATGCTGAGCAAAATTTAGCTCCACATCTCACTTCAATACCAGCGTTGCTTAAGTCAGCGGTAAGCTGGCTGAACGTGCTCATGCACGATTTCCCCATAGGAAACAATGGGGCTGAGCTGGCTGAAAAAAACCTAACACCTGCAAAAAAGCAGCGTCCAGCTTCTAACGCAGCCCCATTGAATCCATTGGGGAAACAAAAGTTATGTCTGCACCAAACACCCTAACATGAACCCCGAGTCTTAACACCCCTCATTTTACACTTATTAACCCCTAATCTGCCACCCCCGACATCGCCGACACCTACATTATAATTATTAACCCCTAATCTGCCACTCCGGACACCGTTGCCACCTACATTATACTTAAGAACCCCTAATCTGATGCCCCCAACATCGCTGAACCCTACATTTTATTTATTAATGCCTAATCTGCCCCCCCAATGTCGCCGCAACTATATTAAATTTATTAACCCCTAATCTGCCGTCGCCGCCACTATAATAAATTTATTAACCCCTAAACCTAAGTCTAACCCTAACCCTAACACCCCCCCTAACAAATATAATTTAAATACATCTAAATAAATTTACTATAATTAACTAAATTATTCCTATTTAAAACTAAATAATTACCTGTAAAATAAACCCTAAGCTAGCTACAATATAACTTATAGTTACTTTGTAGCCATTTTAGGATTTATATTTATTTTACAGACAACTTTGTATTTATTTTAACTAGGTACAATAGTTATTAAATAGTTATTAACTATTTAATAGCTACTTAGTTAAAATAAGTACAAATTTACCTGTAAAATAAATCCTAACCTAAATTACAATTACACCTAACACTACACTATCATTAAATTAATTACATAAACTAACTGCAATGAACTACAATTAAATAAACTAAAGTACAAAAAGAAAAACACTAAATTACAGAAAATAAAAAAATAATTACAATTTTTTAAGCTTATTACACCTACTCTAATCCCCCTAATAAAATAAAAAGCCCCCCAAAATAATAAAATTCCCTACCCTATACTAAATTACAAATAGCCCTTAAAAAGGCCTTTTGTGGGGAATTGCCCCAAAGTAATCAGCTCTTTTATTTGTAAAAAAAATACAATACCCCCCAACAGTAAAATTCACCACCCACACACCCAACTCTACTCTAAAACCCACCCAATCCCCCCTTAATAAAACCTAACACTACTCCCTTGAAGATCACCCTACCTTGAGCCGTCTTCACCCAGCCGGGCACAAGTGGACCTCCAGAGGGGCAGAAGTCTTCATCCGATCCGGCCAGAAGAGGACATCCAGACCGGCAGAAGTCTTCATCCAGGCGGCATCTTCTATCTTTTTCCATCCGGAGCGGAGCAGGTCCATCTTGAAGACATCCGACGTGGAGCATCCTCTTCCATCCGATGGCGACTGAAGAATGAATGGCGTCCCTTCAATTCCGATTGACTGATCCTATCAGCCAATCGGAATTAAGGTAGGAAAAATCCTATTGGATGATGCAATCAGCCAATAGAATTGAGCTTGCATTCTATTGGCTGATTGGAACAGCCAATAGAATGCAAGCTCAATCCTATTGGCTGATTGGATCAGCCAATAGGATTGAACTTCAATTCTATTGGCTGACTACATCAGCCATTAGGATTTTTTCCTACCTTAATGCCGATTGGCTGATAGGATTCTATCAGCCAATCGGAATTGAAGGGACGCCATCTTGGATGACGTCACTTAAAGGAACCTTCATTCTTCAGTCGCCGTCGGATGGAAAAGGATGCTCTGCGTCAGATGTCTTCAAGATGGACCCGCTCCACTCCGGATGGAAGAAGATAGAAGATGACGCCTGGATGAAGACTTCTGCCGGTCTGGATGTCCTCTTCTGGCCGGATCGGATGAAGACTTCTGCCCCTCTGGTGGTCCACTTGTGCCCGGCTGGGTGAAGACGGCTCAAGGTAGGGTGATCTTCAAGGGGGTAGTGTTAGGTTTTATTAAGGGAGGATTGGGTGGGTTTTAATGTTGGGGGTATTTTTTTTTTTTACAGGTAAAAGAGCTGATTACTTTGGGGCAATGCCCCGCAAAAGGCCCCTTTAAGGGCTATTTGTAATTTAGTATAGGGTAGGGAATTGTATTAATTTGGGGGGCTTTTATATTTTATTAGGGGGATTAGAGTAGGTGTAATTAGCTTAACAAAATTGTAATTATTTTTTTATTTTCTGTAATTTAGTGTTTATTTTTTTGGACTTTAGTTTATTTTATTTTATTGTAATTAATTGTAGTAAGTTTATGTAATTAATTTAATGATAGTGTAGTGTTAGGTGTAATTGTAATTTAGGCTAGGATTTATTTTACAGGTAAATTTGTACTTATTTTAACAAGGAAGCTATTAAATAGTTAATAACTATTTAATAACTATTGTACCTAGTTAAAATAAATACAAAATTGCCTGTAAAATAAATATAAATCCTAAGCTAGCTACAATGTAACTATTAGTTATATTGTATCTAGCTTAGGGTTTATTTTACAGGTAAGTATTTAGTTTTAAATGGGAAATATTTATTTAATTGTAGTAATTTTATTTCGTTTTAATTAAATTATAAACTTTCATGATTCAGATAGAGCATCTAATTTTAAACAATTTTCCAATTTACTTTTATCACCAATTTTGCTTTGTTCTCTTGGTATTCTTAGTTGAAAGCTTAACCTAGGAGGTTCATATGCTAATTTCTTAGACCTTGAAGCCCATCTCTTTCAGATTGCATTTTAACAGTTTTTCACCACTAGAGGGTGTTAGTTCACGTATTTCATATAGATAACACTGTGCTCGTGCACAAGAAGTTATCTGGGAGCAGTGTAAGACATATAAGATTCCTATAACAAAGAAATGCATGCAATCTATATACCACTCAGTCTCACACCTCACCTTAGACTCTTAAGCAAAGAGAGTCAAGATTCTGCTCATTGACATCAGGGGACTTAAGAGAAGTCAGAAATGGAAATGGTAAAACCAATAGGGTGTAAATAAGTCAAAGTTTAGACGTACATCATATAGAAAAGTAATACAGAAAGTGCCCAGTTGAATAACCACCCAGGAGATAGATAAGGGGATAAATAGTAATAGTAATCAGCAAATAAGGTCTTGTGTACATAGATTTAAGTTAAGGATAGGGCTGCTGCACATTCAGATTCACCATTGATAGATATACACTTAAAGTGAAGAAGTTCATAGGAGCAGATCCATCTAGGATAGTTATCCCTATCTGTACATATATAATTCCATTAGGTTATATGGTGCTCTGAAACAGGAATGCAAGATAGTAATGAGTTCAAACAGATGGTAAGCAGGTTGCAGCCGTACCACTATAGCAAGCATAGGTTACAATGTAATTAAGCAGGCATATACTGTTCACAGCAGAAGATAGATTATTTAATAGTAGCTTCCTACTTGTATTTGACAGGAGAAGCGTTACTCACTGTAACCGAGTGCTACCGGTGATGGTCCCAGCAAGGAGTTCCTAAGTTGTAAAGCACCGCAATAAGTAGCGTGCAGCTCTGGTGTTTGATCCTGTTAGGCTGAGTTGTGAGATGATGCTCAGCGTGTCAGCGGCATGCTGCGAGCGTTTCAGGTAAGTGCAGGGGGAGTGTTACAGCTGGCGTCTAAACTGTGCTGCAGCTTCAGGTGTCTGTGGATGGAAATAGAACTCAGAGAACAGCAAGTGCTGTGAACACAGCCTGTAAGGTATTTCAAGGAGTTTAGAGATTTGGCAACAGTGTTGCTAATGAATTTAAGCTGAGATGCAATTGCTAATATGGAACAACTTTCAGAAAATGTAGAAATCTCTTCAATCTGGCTAAGCTTAAATTAGGTTCAGCCACTTATGTCTTCAACTTCAAATTACTTAGCAATGAGGCAGGATAGGGAGGAGACTTATATAACCTTGCCTTGGGATTCCCTTAAAGAGACAGTACAGAACGTAACAGGATACCCCTCCCAAGGAGCCGCTCCACAGATCAGGGTCCAGGCCTGTCCGGGTATTTACGATGAAAATCAGAGATCAAGCGGGGAGCTGAGAGATTGGAAGATGGCTCCCATGAATCCTCCTCAGCACCAAAGTTTTTCCACCTGATTAGGTACTGCAGACGTCCTCGTCGGTATCGTGAATCAAGGATGAACTGGACCTCGTATAGGTCGTCAGGGGCCGTAGGAACGAGGGTAGACTGGGAAGAAGAATTCGGTCTCATCTGCTTATATGGCTTCAGTAGAGCAACATGAAAGACCGGGTGGATTCTGTAGGTGGTAGGTAGACTCAACCTAACAGCATTTTGGTTCAGGACCTTTTCAATGGAGAAGGGTCCGATGAAGAGAGGAGCCAGTTTTTTGGATGGCACAGATAATCTTAGGTGTTTTGTGGACAACCACACCTTGTCACCAGTCTGGTAGGGCGGTGAAGTCGATCTTCGAAGGTCGTAGTAACGTTTTTGAGTTTGTTGAGCCTCTAGCAGAGTAGCCTGTATAGACGTAAATCCATGTGCAATGGAATTGAGGAATTCATTAACCACAGGAGATTCCGTTTCAGAGTGATTGTTTAAATGGTATGTTGGATGGAATCCGTAGTTAATGAAGAAAGGGGTAGCCTTTGTGGAATTATTGACTGTGTTATTGAATGAGAACTCAGCGAAAGGTAACAGGGTTAACCAATCATCTTGTTGAGATGAACAGTAGCAACGCAGGAATTGCTCTAAGGTTTGGTTAGCTCTTTCGCAGAGACCATTGGTCTGAGGATGGTAGGCGGTTGACATACGTCTCTCAATCTTGAGTATACTGCAAAGGTTTGTCCAGAAGCGGGAGGTGAACTGGGAACCTCTATCCATTGTTACAGAGTCCAGGAGACCGTGTAATCGGACTATGTGTTTCAGAAAAAAGTTGCGCTGTTTCTTTAGCTGTTGGTAACCCAATAGCAGGTATAAAGTGAGCCATCTTGGAGAAATGATCGATGACGACAAGTATCGTGTTATGATTACCAGAAGGGGGTAACTTTACTATAAAGTCCATGGCAATTGCCTTCCAGGGTCTTTCCGGTACAGGAAGGGAAAGAAGACAACCATAGGGAAGATGTCTAGAGTGTTTGTTCTGCGAGCAAACAGAACAAGAAGCAATGTAATTCTTCACATCTCGAATCATATGTGGCCACCAATATTCCCTACGTATAATATGCAGAGTCTTATGTAACCCCCGGATGACCTGCCAGGAGGGCATCATGTGAGGAATTTAGGATATTTTGTCTCAATGAGGACAGAACATATAGAAGTTTCCCTTTGTACCAGAGTCCGTTGGGAGCCGTATGTAAGTGCGAAAACTCTGTAGGACATTCCTCTTCTTGCTTTTTCATAAGGAGTGAATTGCTTGAAGTGGTAAGTCCAATCAACCTGTCACTGGGTATGATGCTATCCGAAGGTGTATAGTCGTCTGGTCTGGGGTCTCTTCTTGATAAGGCGTCAGCCTTTCCGTTTTTGGTTCCTGGTCTGTAGGTTATTATATAATTAAACCAACTGAAGAAAAGACTCCATCTTACCTGGCGTGAGCTGAGGGTTTTGTTGATCTTTAAGAACTGAAGATTCCTATGATCTGTGTATATGGTTATCGGTGCAGGAGTCCCCTCTAGCAGATGCCTCCAGAATTCTAGGGAGGCCTTGATCGCTAGCAATTCTTTCTCCCCTACTCCATAGTTGAGTTCAGCACTATTCATCAGTCTAGAGAAATAGGATACAGGTTGTAGAGGTTGAGAAGAAGTCCTTCGTTGTGATAAGACTGCACCGATTGCGTGGTCTGAGGCGTCGACTTCCAACACGTAGGGTAATGTTGGGTCGGGGAATTGCAGGATAGGTGCTGTCATGAATCTCTTTTTTAGAGTTTGGAAAGCAACATCTGCTTGCTCATTCCATTTAAAGGCGTGCTTTTTCTTGGTTAAAGTGGTCATGGGTTTAATAATAGCAGAGAAGCGGTGGATGAACTTTCGGTAGAAATTGGCGAACCTGATAAATCTCTGTATCTCCTTTTTGGATCTGGGTGTAGGCCAATTGCTAATGGCCTCTACCTTGTTATCCTCCATCTCGATTCCAGATGGGGATATTCTATAGCCTAGGAAGGATATGGACTGATAATTAAAGATACATTTTTCAACCTTTACATAGAGTGAATTTGCTCTTAGGCGGGTGAGAACAGTCTTGACATGTTTTATATGATTCTCCATAGTATCTGAATAGATTAGAATATCGTCAAGATAGACAACCATTATGACATCCAGCAAGTCCCTGAAAAGATCGTTCATAAAATGCTGGAAGGTAGCGGGGGCATTGCAGAGACCGAATGGCATAACTCTGTATTCGAACAGGCCATACCTTGTCCGGAAGGCAGTTAGCCACTCGTCTCCTTTCCTGATGCGTACTAGGTTGTATGCCCCGCGAAGGTCCAGCTTGGAAAAGACCTTTGCCCCTTGTAGTCGTTCGATCAGTTCTGGTATCAGTGGTAATGGATACCTGTTCTTTTTTGTCCAGGCATTCAATTCCCTATAATCTATAATAGGTCGAAGGCTGTTGCCTTTATTCCTGACAAAGAAAATACCAGCGCCTGCTGAAGAAATGGAAGGTCTGATGAAGCCCTTGCGGAGATTCTCATAAAGGTATTCCTTCAGATGCCTAAGTTCTGGATCAGATAGAGGATAGATTCGCCCGTATGGAACTGTGGAATTTGGGAGCAAGTCAATCGGGCAATCGTAGGGCCTGTGGGGTGGTAATACTTGAGCTTCCTTTTTATCAAATACGTCGGCGAATTCTTGGTAACAATGAGGTATTGTAGCGTCAGATATGTGCAACAATATCCGAGGACACCGTGGATTGCAGGTACGAATGCAGGTATTGGAATTGAATCTTAATTCACCCATTCCCCAGAGTATGTAGGGGTTGTGGAGCTTAAGCCAGTTAAGACCTAGTATCAAAGGGAACAAAGGTGTGCGTATAACTTCCAGTACAATAAACTCAGTGTGCCCAGATGTGAAAGTTAATTGTATAGGTGCTGTCTGGTGTGTTATTGGGCCTGAGTTAATAGAAGAGCCATCTACGAGTTTGATAGGTAGTGAATTTATTTTCTTAATTAATGGAATTTTATGTGCACAAACAAAATCATAATCAATGAAATCTCCTGTTGCTCCGGAGTCAATCACGGCTTGAGTAAGGGCTCACTGGTGCTCCCACTGTAGAGAAACAGAGAATGACAAAAGAGATGAGGTATTGTCAGCAGTAACACGACACACAGACTCAGCTTTGGACTTACCCTTCCTTTGTCTAGGGAGATTGGGGCAATCCTTTACTGTGTGTTCAGGGCTGGCACCGTACATACACAGATTGAGATGCTTGTGTCAAGCTTTTTCTTCAGGTTTCAACGGACCCTTTACAAAAGCTATTTCCATGGTTTCTTCAGTTGCCCTAATCATGGGGGCAGAAGTGATGAACCTTATTGTTGGGAAATTTGAGTGAGCCTTTTCAGATTTTCTTTCACGTAGACGTCTGTCAATGGAAATACTAATGGCTATCAGACAGTCCAAGCTGGTGGGCATAGATATACGTGCCAGCTCATCCTTTATGTTCTCACTCAGGCCAAGACGGAATTGGTTTTTTGAGCATATTCATTCCAGAGGGTGTCTGGAGCCCACCTCTTGTACTCTGTAATATAATCTTCGACTGGACGTCTACCCTGTCTCAATGCCCTAATGGCTGTTTCTGCGGAGCATTGCTTGTCATGATCTTGGTAGAGTTGTGACATTGTGGTAAAGAAAGAGTCCAGTGAATCAAGAATGGGGTCATTTGACTTGTAGAATGTGTTTGCCCAAGTTCTAGCTTCGCCTGAGAGGTAGGATATAACAGTCAGTACACGTACGCGATCATTGGGGTAGGTTTTCGGCTTTAGTTGGAAAAATAGAGTACAAGAATTTTGAAAGTCCCTAAAACGGGTTCTGTCATCAGAGAACCTTTCAGGGGGGCACACCTGTGGTTAAGGTAAATCAGAGGTTGCTGTCTTCAGTGTCATTTGTTCATTAATGAACTTTCTCAGTTGTTCATTCTCAGACTTCATTTCACGCAAGCCCTGGAGCATCAGATCCATATTTTGAGACAGGGTGCCTACCCTTGTTGATAGGTCACTTAGATCCATGCCTGTATTGAAAGATTGGATGCAAGTTTTTAGGGCTAAGTAATATGTAAGACATATAAGATTCCTATAACAAAGAAATGCATGCAATCTATATACCACTCAGTCTCACACCTCACCTTAGACTCTTAAGTAAAGAGAGTCAAGATTCTGCTCATTGACATGAGGGGACTTAAGAGAAGTCAGAAATGGAAATGGTAAAACCAATAGGGTGTAAATAAGTCAAAGTTTAGACATACATCATATAGAAAAGTAATACAGAAAGTGCCCAGTTGAATAACCACCCAGGAGATAGATAAGGGGATAAATAGTAATAGAAATCAGCAAATAAGGTCTTGTGTATATTGATTTAAGTTAAGGGTAGGGCTGCTGCACATTCAGATTCACCATTGATAGATATACACTTAAAGTGAAGAAGTTTATAGGAGCAGATCCATCTAGGATAGTTATCCCTATCTGTACATATATAATTCCATTAGGTTATATGGTGCTCTGAAAGGGGAATGCGAGATAGTAATGAGTTAAAACAGATGGTAAGCAGGTTGCAGCCGTACCACTATAGCAAGCATAGGTTACAATGTAATTAAGCAGACATATACTGTTCACAGCAGAAGATAGATTATTTAATAGTA